>NC_141037.1:14820000-15120000 GCF_052040795.2 Danio rerio
TGCATTCATATGTACTTCTTGCTACATAATTCGCAATCTCCAGAAATGTATATAGGGCTTTGTTTTTAGAATTAGCCAGTGTTGTATTTACGACTGTTCCAAAAATGTTAAAAATAAACATATAAATGTTGCTGGATCCTTTTGGATCTTACACCACATACCCGCTATGTAAGTATCACCGAGCATTTTACCAAATCAATGTACTCTATGGTACCAGAAAACAAAGTCTAATCTGTTCTTTACAGTTCAATTATATTTTCTTACAGCATAAAAGTACAGCTTAGCACAGGATTAAAGTAAAACTAGTGTACTAAACAAAGCATCTGTCATTTTGATATTAAGGCAGCATTGCAATTAATCTGTACTTCATTCAAGCACAATATTTATGTCAAACTGACAGGATTATGTTCATAATAATACAATGTAATCACATTAAAAGGGACCTGTTATGCAAAAATCATTTTTTAAGAGGTTTAAGCATGGCAACAGTGGGTCAATATAGCTAGCATCTGAAGATAAAAACTATTTTTTTATAATCACACTTAATAAAAGCAGTCTGCTGAAACACTTTGATTGACATTCTCCTTTTGTATTTGTTATCAAAGGGGGAAATCTCTTTATCATTAGCATAGAATGTTAGTCTTGTTTTTAAATCTGCCACTATGTTGATGCATATACATTTGTAGCCCCACCCTTTTGTGAAAAGAGAACAATCTCATTTGAATTTAAAGCAACAGTCACCAAAACGACACAATTTGTATCAAAACCTAAAAGGGGCAATTTTAATGAGTTATGAAATTATTTTTGTGGTATCTAAAACTTCCTATATACAGTGGATCTATAAAGTATTTATGGTGCTTCAATTTTTCAAATTTTTTTGTTACTGCCTTATTCCAAAATGTATTAAATTAATTTTTTCCTCAATTCTTACACAATACCCAATAATGATAATGTGAAAAAAGAGTTTTTAAAATTGTTGCAAATTTATTACAAATTTAAAAAACCTGAAAATCACATGTACATAAGTATTCAAAGCCTTTGCTCAATACTTTGTTGATGCACCTTTCCGCCCCAGTCTGAGGTCAAGAGCACTCTGAAGCAGGTTTTCATTCAGGATGTCTCTGTACATTGCTGCAATCATCTTTCCCTCTATCCTGTCTAGACTTCCAGTTCCTGCTGCTTAAAAACATCCCCACAGCATGATGCTGGCAGCATTATGCTTTACTGTATGGATGTTATTAGCCTTGTAATGAGTGGTGCCAGGTTTTTTCCAAAGGTAACGCCTGGCATTCACTCCAAAGAGTTAAATTTTAATCTCATCAGACCAGACCAGAGGTCTGAGAGTCCTTCGGATGCCTTTTGCCAAATTTGGGGTGGGGAGTGGCTTCCGTCTGGCCACTCTACCATACAGGCCTAAATGGTGGATTGCTGCACAGATGGTTGTCCTTCTTTAAAGTTATCCTCTCTTCACAGAAGAACGCTGGAGCTCAGATAGAGTGACCATCAGGTCATTGATCACCTCCCTGACTAAGGCTCTTCTCTTCTGTTCACTTAGCTTAAAAGGCCGGTCAGCTTTAGGAGGAGTACCATTGGTTCCAAAAATGTTCCACTTAACGTTGATGGAGGCCGCTGTGCTCATTAGAACTTTCAGAGCAGCAGAAATATTTCTGTTACCTTTCCCAGCCATGTGCTTTGAGACAATCTGTTTCTGAGGTCTACAGACAATTCCTTTGTCTTCATGCATGGTTTGTGCTTCGACATGCACTGTCAACCCTGAAACCTTATAAAGACAGGTGTATGTCTTTTCAATAATGACCAGTCAACTGAATTTACCGCGGGTGAACTCCAATTAAGCTGCTGAAACATCTCAAGAATGATCAGTGGAAACAGAATATACCTGAGCTCAATTTAGAGCTTCACGGCAAAGACTGTGAATACTTATGTACATGAGATTTTTCAGTTTTTTATTTTTAATACATTTGCAACTGTTTCAAAGATTTTTTTTTACACTGTCGTTATGGAATATTGTGTGTGGAATTTCGAGGAAATAAATTAATTTAATCCATTTTGTCTGTAACATAAAAAATTGGGGGGTTTGGGGGGGGGGGGGTGTGTTAGGTCCCCTTTAATACTAATCTGTCTAAAGTACTAATATTGTTTGTACTCCATAGATGAACTCACTGACAATACTCTGAAGTTTTTAATATGCTTTCAATTGCACAACTCATTGTGCAGATTCATCTTCAGTATTACATTATATCATCAAGCAACATAGTGTAGTGAAGGCAGTTACAGTTGCATTGCAATGTTCATCATGCCTCTAATGTTTTCATCACTGTCTTTATGTTAGTTAGCTCATAAGAAAAGCTGCATTAATACTAGATTCTGCTATTAGTTTATTATTTTTGGTAAGTTGCTTTGAGACCATCTGCATTGCTACAGATATACAGTATGCGGCAGGGCTGCAGTCAGCAATGAAGCCAAAACCAGCACAGCCAAAGCAAGTTCTGACTTTAATGTTACTAATTATTATCATTTTAATTATTCATTATACTGAAGGGAACCTTTTAAGGATGTCGTTGTTATATATGCTCTTTTATGCCCACTTGAGGATTTGTAGATGTTTAAGCAGGCTGTTCTGTCGACCTTTGATTTATTGCAATGTTGAGCTGTTTATTGAACATAAAAGTCATCGCTCTCCTCACAAATCAGCAGTTTCTTTTTTTGTTGTTGTTGAGAATCAGTGCATATATGAACCAATTACAATCCCCAAGTACTCTTAAAATCAGAAACTTTGAGACTTTTATTGAAGTGATATTAGAATTGGAGACTTCCACAGTGAGGTATTTGTTCTTTTTTACTCTAGTATGGGTTTCAGGTATTCTTCAGGCAGGGCAAGGCAAGACAAATTTATTTATATAGCACATTTCATACACAGTGGCAATTTAAAGTGCTTTACATAAACAGGGATAAAAGAGACAAGTGAATAAGAAAATAAAAAAAACATATATGTGTTTTAAGTCTTGATTTGAATGTGCCTAAAGCTGGAGCACATCTGATAATTTCTGGAAGCTGATTCCAGCAGTGGGGTGTAATAGCTAAAGGTAGATTCACTCTGCTTTGACTGAACTCTTGGAATTTCTAGTTTATATGATCCTAAAGATCTGAGTGATCTGTTAGGTTTGTATTCAGTGAACATATCTGTAATGTATTTAGGTCCTAGGCCATTTAGTGATTTATAGACCAGTGATAATACTTTAAAATCTATTCTGAATGTAACTGGGAGCCAGTGTAGAGACCTGAGGACAGGTGTGATGTGCTCTGATTTTCTGGTTCTGGTCAGAATCCTGGCCGCAGCGTTATGGATGAGCTACAACTGTCTGACTGTCTTTTTGGGAAAACCAGTGAGAAGTCCAATGCAGTAATCCACCCCGCTGCTGATAAAAGCATGTACAAGTTTCTCTAAGTCCTCACTGAAAACAAAGCATCTGATTCTTGCAATGTTTTTGAGATGATAGTATGCTGATTTAGTTACTGCTTTGACATGACTACTAAAACTCAGATCTGACTTTAGAATAACACCAAGACATTTTTACCTTAATTTTGTTGTGTAACCCTTTGAGCCAAGGTATGCATTCACATTGAGAACCTCATATCTGTTCCCAAATGCAATGACTTCAGTTTTCTCTTTCTTTAACTGAAGAAATTTTTGGCCCATCCAGCTGTTCATTTCATCAATGCATTAGCAAAGGGTGTAAATAGGGCTGCAGTCATTTGGCAGTAAGGCTAAGGAAACCCACGCGATCACAGGGAGAACATGCAAACTCCACACAGAAATTCCAACTGACCCAGCCGAGGCTTGAATCAGCAACCTTCTTGCTGTGAGGCGACACTGCGCCACTGTGCCTATTTGGCTCAGTGGGAGCATAAAGGTTGAACAGAAGAATTGCCAGAATTGAACCTTGTGAGACTCCACATGTCATGACATCGACTTATGGTCATCTTATACTGATATACTGTAGTAACCTCTCCCTTCAAGGTAAGATCTGAACCACTTAAGGACCGTCCCAGACAGCCCAACCCAGTTTTCCAGCGTATCCAGAAGTATGCTGTGATCAACAGTGTCAAATGCAGCACTAACATCAAGCAATACCAGCACTGTTAGTTTACCTGAATCTGTATTTAAGTGCATATCATTGATTATATTTATAAGGGCGCTCTCTGAACTAAAATGTGCCTTGAAACCAGATTGAAAATTGTCTAATGCCGAGTTCAGACTGCAGGCCTTTAGCCCAGATTTTGACTCGCCGACAGGTTCATGCGAGTAACAATCACACAGTATGAACTATCAATGATGGATCTGATAGAATCGCAGACAAGTCACCAATGTTACCACGACTGGGGTGGAGTGACAGGAGACAACAGAAGGTAAGATCCAATATGCAGTTTATTCAATGTCAGGCAAGCAGTGGTCATCAGGTGCAAACGGGTATATTTAGGCAGTCCAGAATCATAAACGTAAAACAAGCAAAAGGTCGAAAAGCAGGCGGCTAAACAGGATAACTAGGAATGCAAAGCTAGGGTCTAAACACGGATAAACAAGACAGGGAGAAACGCTTCGTAATGTCACACTGGGAAAACAAGACTCGGCAAACTGGAAGCGTGAATGAGTGGCTTATGAATGGAATGAAATCAGTCTTTGAACAAGGCTCAGCTGGTGATGCAATCAGGATAGATGAATGAACATACGTGTGTGTTTGGGAGCAGTGCATGTATGAATGTGTAGTCCTGGGAAAAGCGGAAATGTAGTTTAGAGAGTTCGTGTGAAAACCAGCGATCCTCTGGGAAGCGATCGCTGGTTGTGTGACAACCAACACCCGTGAGTATTTGGCTTGCTAAATATCTGAAGCTGTCTGCGATTCAAATCATGCTGTGTGAAATGAGTTGTGACTGAAAACATTGGCAATTACCTACAACCAATGAGAGAGAAGCATCCACTAGTATGGGTATCTGCAGGCCAGCAGAGGGATGGGGGAGAAACTAAAAGGGCTTCTTTTCAGTCTATTTGGATCCAAGAAATGGAGGAAAAACTAGTATAAATTTGGCAGGAGCACCTGTGTCATCTGAGCAATATCACAACCAGTTCGAAAAAGAAAAGTAAGTTAAGGAGAAACTGCTAATTCCCTTCAAAGGCCAGGTGAGCAAAAGAAGTACATTTTCTTCCCCACTAAAGCCTTCTTTCTAATTATGTAGTTAATAACAAAAGATATACTATGTGACCTCGCATGCATTGTCTTCATGTCAATTCTCACCTGTGTTTGGTTGTGAGAGACTTTTTTCAGAAGTTTTCAGACTGAGTCAAAGTTTTTGGTGATTCTTCCTATTGTAAAGTCATGCAGTGTGAAACCCCCTGTCGCCAATTCATCCTACAGTGTAAACAAAGCAGCGACAGAACACAACCCCAGATAGTCATGCAGTGTGAAAACATCTGTGACACTACTGCTTTGAAAATCATGCAGTCTGAACTCGGCATAAACATTCCTCTGAGCTTAAGAACTTGTTAACCTGGCTAAAAACAACTGTTTCAATGATTTTGCCAAGGAAAGGGAGATTTGAAATTGGCCTGTAATTTCTCAATAGGGTGTTCTCCAGGTTGCTCTTTTTCAAGAGGGGTTTAACAACTGCAGTTTTAAGTGATTTTGGAAAAGTCCCTGACATAAAATCTTACATAAAATAAAGGGTCATGCTTAACAGTCAATATTTGAATAAATTAAAAATGCCTTGATTGGCACCATTCCCATGTCTAGGATCCCTGATTGATCTCTGTCTGGAAACATAGCCTAGCATTGACCAACCAGTGAAATAAGGTGAAATATAGAAAGTGCTGATTTACTAAAAGTATTTCAAATGATTGTTAAGGGAGCTTTTTATTTGGCAGGGCTAGCTGGTTAATGTTGAGTTGAAGTGTTTACATTGGAAGGAAAACACCCACAATGAGTGGTAATAAAAGAGTACAAATAAGCAGATTTCATGGCCGTTTTGTAATTCACCCTGTAGAGAAAACATAGCATGTTTTCTAATAAATGACTGTACTGGAGGTGCTGGACTGAATAATCCATAGCAATAGAGTGTTCAGTGCAACAGCTCCCCCATCTTAACACACATGCTGTGCTTCGAAATAAATTGATCCTGCACATAAAGCTGTTTTAATGATATGTTCTACTTGCATGCATTTATACGGAGCGCAGAGAAACAACTGCTCTTTATTTTATGGAGCGAGCTGGCGGGAAAATAAGGAGAAGTGAATTGCCCAGGCAGCCGACCGAGTAAAAAGTCAAATATCTGTCAAACACTTTTCATGTGTGCACAAATGGTTTTAATGAACGCATGGTGGTCTTATGTAAAAGAAGTGGGTGGATCATTTACAATTCACAGACTGTTCCATGAGGACCTCGGTGTGCGAGGTTACTTTGAACTGCAGCGTCAAAGGAATGTTCAAACACAAGTGCACACGACTCTTTGGGGGTGAAAGGGGGCAAATCTGCATTCCTGTTATATAAGTGTCAATCAGATACAATTGCATGGCCTGGACTTAAAACTCATTCATTGCATTTAGTGTATTTCAGTTTATGTGAAATCATATATTTGACCTGTAAGGTTGATATTATTGTTGTACAGTGATTGATATTGTGTGGTAAAAACGAGTATATATATATATATATATATATATATATATATATATATATATATATATATATATATATATATATATATATATATATATATAATTGTTAGCCCCCTCTTTTTATTTTTTTCTCAATTTCTGTTCAAAGGAGAGCAGATTTTTTCAACACATTTTCAACACATTTCTAAACATAATAGTTTGTTCTGTAGACTTAATACATAAAAAAATATGCATATAGCTTAAAGGGGCTAATAATTTTGACCTTAAAATGTTTTTTTTTTTTTTTACTTAAAACTGCTTTTATTTTAGCCGAAATAAAACAAATAAGACTTTGTCCAGTTGAAGAAATATTATCAGACATACTGTAAAAATGTCCTTGCTCTGCCAAACATCATTTGCGAAATATTTAAAAAAAGAAAGGGGGGCTAATAATTCTGACTTCAACTGTGTGTGTGTGTGTGTGCGTGCGTGTGTGTGTGTGTGCGTGCGTGTGTGTGTGTGTATACATACAGTTGAAGTCAGAATTGTTAGCCCCCTTTTTTCTTTTTTAAATATTTCCCAAATGATGTTTGACAGAGCAAGAAAATTTTCACAGTATGTCTGATAATATTTTTTCTTCTGGAGAAAGTCTTATTTGTTTTATTTCGGCTAGAATGAAAGCAGTTTTTACTTTTTTTTTAAAACCATTTTTGGGACAAAATTATTAGCCCCTTATTAGCAAATTTTTCTTTCAGTAGTCTACAGAACAAACCATCGTTATATAATTACTTGCCTAGTTACCCTAACCTACCTAGTTAAGCCTTTAATTGTCACTTTAAGCTGTATAGAAGTGTCTTGAAAAATATGTAGTAAAATATTATTTACTGTCATCAAGGCAAAGATAAAATAAATCAGTTATTAGAAATGACTTATTAAAACTATTATGTTTAGAAATGTGCTGAAACAATCTTGGGGGAAAATAAACATGGGAGCTAAACATTCAGGGGGGCTAATAGTTCTGACTTCAACTGTATATATATACACACATACACACACACACACACACACACACACACACACACACACACACACACATGTTTGTTTTTGTGAAAAGTGGGGACATTACATAGGTTTCCATTCATTTTATGCAGCCCAAACCGTATATTGTATTGCCCTCACCCCACCCCACCCCTAAACCCTACCATCACAGGAGACTGTGTGCAGCTTTACTCCCTGATTAAACTCATCCTGTAGGATTTATAAGCATTTTGAGAAATGAGGACGTCACCAGTGTCCTCATATTTCACCTCCTTTTTGTAATACCTGTGTCATACCCATGTCATTATACAGATTTGTGTCCTGATATGTCACAAAAACACGTACACACACACACACACACACACACACACACACACACACAATGTAATATATAATATTTAATAATGGGCGTATGGCGCGCGTATGGCGATGGCGATGGCGCACAATCACCTTACAGCAAGAAGGTCGCTGGCTTGAGCCCCAGCTGGGTCAGTTGGCATTTTTGTGTGGAGTTTGCATGTTCTCCCGGTATTCGCCTTCCCTCCAGGTGCTCCGGTTTCCCCCACAAGTCCAAAAACATGTGGTATAGGTGAATTAGGTAAGCTAAATTGGCCATAGTGTATGTGTGTGTATGGATGTTTCCCAGTGATGGATTGCAGCTGGAAGGGCATCCACTGCGTAAAACACATGCTGGATAAGTTGGCGGTTCATTCCACTGTGGTGACCCCAGATTAATATAAGAACTAAGTCGAAAAGAAATTGAATAAATGAATGAAGGATTAATTAATAATTATTTAAAATAAAGCACAAGAAAGCAAACGCTGCAGTGATCGCTGTCCATGGTGCTGAATCACCATAACAGAACCCTTCAGCACTTAAACGCGCCTTTAGTGGTTTGTGGAGAGAATGAATGTTTGTGCAAGCAGTTAGACCTGTGTATAGGAATGCGCCTGTGGGCATACTGACTTTTTCTTTTTGACGGTCGTTTGCTGCTTTTAAATTAGAGTGTTTTAAATTACGCCAAAGAGCGTAAGAGTTGCATCAATATCGACAGCTGAAATGTCAAGCAATGTGTAATGAGTGAACTCTGGACGCGGAGGTAAATGTAGAGTTGACGCTTTTATTGATATGATCGTAAGCAATCGATCTCTCGTTGCACACAACACGAGTGTGAAAGCGGTATTTCAGCGGCTGCACTTCAAACCTTTATGGCTTAATCAGCTGCAGCTCCATTCACTGATGTCAATGCATTCACTGCAGGAGACATTCCTGCGCTCGGACCACGTCATGTTCGCTCTTAATCCCGACCATCTGCTGGATTTCCGTTGAACGGGTTGAGTGTTATGCGTTGAACGGTGGTCAAAGACACACGGTAACCTGTCTAGTTATGGCAAGCCATATTAACATAAATTGAATTAAATGTACTGTAGTCTCATTTTAAAGTTACTTTCAACTACAAATAGGTTACTTGTGCTTTTATGGTTTGTATTGAAACAGAATATTCCAAATATGTTGAAATATCACATTGTTCATATTATATCATCACAGTGAAAATGATACTGTGTGTGATTGATTCGCCTTAGCTTTAGAATATATTATATATTATATAATATGTAGTTTCTTTTCAGCTTAGTCCCTTTATTAATCTGGGGTCACCACAGCAGAATGAACCGCCAACTTATCAAACATATGTTTTACAAAGCAAATGCCCTTCCAGCGGCAACCCATTACTGGGAAAATGTACCTTACAAAAAATATTACTGTCAAATAATAGTATATATATATGAACATTTGTGTAATTATGGTTAAACTATGAACTATGGTTCATGTGAAACCATAGTCGTCATAAACTTGTTTATAAATGTTTAATTTTTCTAAAGAGTTAATTTATCTTGATGGAAACGAGAGGCTCTAAGAATGTATCCTTTTGTAGTGTACTAGATTATTACCTTAAGGCTATCATATTCCTAATTAAAGCAAAGCAAAAGACTAAACAAAACTATTCATGATTTCATATGGAATTTAAGACTCAAATATACTTCCAGCAAAATCGAAGAACAAATTGATGTTATGACATTTCAAACAAAACCAGACGTTTATTTGAAGTTTAAAGCAGCTTGCCAAAGGGTGATTTCTGGAAAGGTTTTCTTCTGCTGGTAAAGACTTTTGAACTACATTGGCCTGTGGCAAAAATGCAATAGGTACTGTAGTTGTTCTCCGGGGCTCTGCCTACTTTGACGTGGAAATCTTCTCCAGTTAATTTAACCAGTTCAGTCTTTGTTTTCCAGAAATCTGTGAGTATAAAAAAATTACTTTTCAATATTGTTTTGGAATTTTTTTATGTTTGATACAGTAAACAGTTTGCTTTAAACAGTAATTTTAAGTGCTACGCAATATAAATAAACAATACATGGCTTGGCTGGAATGCAGAATTGCAATTTTTTCCAAACATTCATCAGCTAGTCTTTCTTTACACTGTAAAACCAAAAAAAGTTAAGGTAACTCAAACCATTTACGTTCAAAAATTATCCTAATGAGTACTGTGAACTTAATCCATTTGAGCACAGTAAAACCCAATAAATAAAGAGAACTCAAACCAACTGAGTACTGTAAAACCCAATAAGTTAAGCCAACTCTAACCATTTGAGGAAACCAATTACAACAAACCATTTGAGTTAAGAAATTAATCTATATGAATACTGTGAACTTACCCCATTTAAGTTGAAGTAAAGAAGTATTTAATTAACTCATTACCGACAACACAGAGTTTAAAAAACTCTTTTCAAATGAGTAGAATTAACTTTCAGTCAGTTCTGAGTTAACTACACTCATTTAATTTAATAAAGTTGACTGTTGGGTTTTACAGTGTGCTGTTTTCTCTGTGCTTTATTTATTTATTTTTTGCTTTTTGATGAAGTTTTTAAACTAACGTTGGGAGGAAAACACTAAGATAATTAACAGAACCTCCTACTTTTCTCATATCTTGATCCAACATCCTTCCTCCACCCGACTCATTGAGCTCGGGTCCCCTTTCTCGACAAAGAAACGGATCAAGCTCAGGAGTATTTTCAAGCTCAGAACTCTCTCCCCGGACTGCATGCCAAATACTCTTAATTTTCATATTATCTGTGGGAGCGAACTCGTGAATTGAGAATAAAGTGAAGTCCACATATTTACATAATGATCTAAATAGCACTCTAGGCATCATGGTTGGATTAAAGGTGTTCAATAACAACCGATCTAACAAATTTGAATGTTCAGAATGTTCTAGCAAAGTAGATTTCAAGTAAGCCTGCCACGCACTATTATTATTATTTTGAAGGTGCAGCGAGTCTCTTGGCAATTCAGAATGAGAACATTAGTTTCTGGTTTCCAGAACATACCTGAAATGTTCATTGGTTAGCAAGGAAACTTTTCTGTGTGTAAATTAGGGCTGCATGATATTGGAAAAATGAAACATTTCTATATTTTATTATTTTGCGATATATATGGTGATGTGAATACAATTTCACCAGATGACTTAATATCTCTATTTGGAAAGAATTTATGATGTTAGGTTAATTGGGATAATTCTGCAGTCGGAGTGCATCTCTATAAAATCTTATAAACAATTTATAAAACTTTTGGGGTCCCCCTGACACATTTTGTTGTAGTCTGAGTCAGAGATTGATGAAACAATGTTGACTATTTGCATCCCCATAACATCTAATAAAGAATTTATAGACATTTTGGGGTCCCCCCTACAAATTTCCGTTGTGATCTGTGCTTTTTAGTGCATTTCTGTATTTGCATGTGTTGTGAGTATTCTTATGCATAGCAATACATAATATAATCAAGAAAAATATACAATTAAACTGTATATTAAAATATAACTGAATACTGTCTAACAGTATTCAAGTGCAGCAAGTTAGTTTAATAAAATATTAATAATTAAATAAATTAATAATTAAATAATAATAATTAAATAAATTATTATTTAATTATCATTTTAAAAAATTATTATTTAAATTAATTATATAAATTAAATAAATTAATCATAGTTAAGGTCAGAAATGGTACAGTTTTCATACCGTAATGCATTTTAAGTCATTATACAATTACAATGCAAATGATAAATTATAACACACACTCAACATTGCATATCCTGTGATGTGACTATTGGGAATGTTCACATTGCAATATCAATTTTGAAGCGATATATTGTGCAGCCCTAATTTAAATCAAAAGTTCCTTGTAGGTAAAAAGAACGAGGTTTTACATTATCTTTACTTTTTAAAGCCTGTTTAAAATCTAAATCTACAAAAATTATTTTAATTAAACTGAGCAAATTAATGAAAACAAGTTTGTTTGGTAATCTTCAATCAATGTCTTTTGCGTTTGGTGTGATGGTCCTTTGTTGACGTCAGTTTGACAGCTTCATTAATAATATTATTAACTGCACTCCTCTTACAATTAGTTTGCTCAAAGGGAATAAATAAAATGTATACTTTTACGTCAAGTGATCACTGTAACCCACGGCACCTGCCTTGCGTAGCTGTGCATTTATAGTTCTGCGTGCTGTTTGTGTTGCTCTGCAATAACACTTCCGAAAGGCTAGCAGGCTGTCGAGTTTCTTCGTGGGTATTTTGTTTTTTCTGAACGCTACTTTAATGTAAAGTAGCTAAAACTCATTTAGAGCTGGGAACCAGCTGATGTGCAACAACTTTAATCATAAGGTGAAAACAAAACAAAAGTTTTCATTCGGAGCTTCTTCACAGGACTTGACACTTGTAAACTCTTGCTCCATTGGGCTTGTGGCTCTCAGAACTGCCCATGTTTGTTACCGGTTCCAAGCCGACCAATAACAGAGCTTTGAATATGTGTCAACGTGTAGTTACATTTTTTTGAAAGGTGCGTGTCAGCCATGGCGAGGGCTATACGACTGCGCGAAGGATGCGCTGATACATACGTGTGCACTTGATGCAGAAGTATAAATCAGCCTTAATGGCAAAAAGGAAGCCCTGTCCCCTATTCAATTAATTTCAGTTGAAAGTACATCTAAGTACTAAAATAAAAGTCTCAGCAATTTCTGGACGCAGAAAAAAAAAAAAAAAACTGGAACCATATGGGAGCATTAGTGGACCGGTCTGTGTTGCTGGGAGGAGCATACTTCTGCTCAGGTATTTCAAATTTACGTTTACCAATAAACAAAGTACAATATTATATTTATTAGCCTATATATGCTTGGTTCTAAGGAATAAACGCTAAAGCAGCTTGCCATATTCTTAGTTTTCTTTACCTTTTCCGTCGTCTCCGAGCACTAAATCAACAGCACTTCTCACGGAGAGGCGCAGAGTGACACACGTATCAAGTATTGCGAGCGTCAGTCTGAGCCAATCCGCGATGACGTCCTGCGCGCTCTCTCCCAATCCACACAGCAGGCGAGAGAGCGCAGCCGTTACGCGGATCATCCCAGGCAGTGGCTGCTGCTGCAAAACTAGTTTGTTTAAGCAGCTCCACCGTTACGATGAGGAATTTGCTTCGTCTAACCGCTTCACGGGCAATTAATTAGACCTCTCTCTCTAATTCCAGCGTCCCATGTGTGTTACATCGACTTATCGGAGACATTTCGAGTTATTAATCCATCTTCAGTCGCGTGTGGAGAGCGCTCGCCGCCTGAGGAGAACGCACTTTTGATATACCTTTTGGATGGAGGGAAGGCGCGGAAGGCAGTGACTGTGTGGATTAAGCAGGCGGGGAAGTACTTGTAAAAAAGGTGCTTTGGTGAAAAGGTCTCCCTGTTGAGATTTGATTTGACTTGCCGGGTTTTAATGCGGACGAAAGCTCGCGCTCGACCGAGGTGCGTCGACGGGCGGGAGGAGAATGGCACGAGCTTCCGCGCTTCTGAGAGGAAAACAAGTACTTGGCTTTCTTGAGGGGCGTCGGGCACATCGCGCAGGAATTTGACTGTCCCTCAGAGTGCGTATTTTGGAGATATTTATCTGTTACGTCGAAAGGAAGAGAGAAAAAAACGTTTGGATTTTAGTGTCTTTGGATATGGGCTTTGGGGAGTTGGATGCCTTCATATCACGCGCACCTTTGAATTCAGCGTGAATCCAGTGGAGCACAACATGGGAAAATAATGACAAGTGAGAAGATTCGGTTCCTCTGACCCTCGGTGCTTCAAGCAGGACTGGCGTTCCTTCAGCTAGGTAAACTTTTCTCTCTGAATATTGTGTGGCTTTTAACATTTAACTGTCCCTTCAGGTTGTCCGAGTCTCGTTTTTTTCTTTGGAAGATTGAGATTTGGTGTTTAGACAAGGTCAATAGGTACATTCATGTGTGGGTTTTTTTTTATGTAAGTGCATTGAATTAGTTCACAATGCTATATAGTAAAAGATTAGCTTCATGCATTAAATATATAGCCTTGATTTGGTCTGAGTGCTTGCATAGTTCGGATAATGGGATGGATAGGTTGTGTGTGTGTTTGTGTGGTTGTTGGGCGGTGGAGAGGGGGTTGTGTTGAAAGATTGAAATGAATGCTTCTATATGCATCCTCATCCTGCTCTGTTCTCAGTATCTGTGACATTAAGAGTGATTTTCTTTATTTGTTTGTTTTGAATATATATAATTGTAAACGGACTCTGAAGCAATGAAGTAATAGTCTTCAACATTGGCACAGTTCCAGTCGATGATACAGGAGGCGTTTCCCAGTCATATGAGCACTTGGTTTTAATGCAGTTTTTTTTTGATAAAACAAAAGTGATCTTTTCTGATAGGAAGAAGACATGTTATATTTCAGGGTTTGAATTGCAAAGTTTTCCTTTCTTGTGAATTACTGTAATTGACAGGAGATTTCTTGGTATAAATGGTTTTGGTTTTAAATGTCACGTATAAAGAGGGAAAAATGGTGTATGTGAGATGAAATTATGGAGGATTTTGCAGTAGTCTTTGCATATATTCAGGTGTTTGAGTTGTATGCTGCTTTTTGATTACTCTGAGTACATGCAAAGAGATAGAAGTCGTTTACACAGATATATTATATTATATTATATTATATTTCTAAAATGCACAGCAATAGTTAGACCTTCTGTTACACAAAAACGCATATTCCTAGCATGCTCATGAACCTTTAGGTTTTTTAAGTGAGTGAATTGACCATCATTTTAATTAATTGTGTATTTAAAAATATCAATTATGCATGATTTCTTTGTTCTGAAACTCACATTTTATCTAAATGCACAATATCATGCCCTAAACATGTGTTTTATATTAATGAAGTCACATTCCATTGATTATTTTATCAGATTGTCAATTTGTATTTATTTATTCTTTAATTGCTTTCCTCTTAAAGCAATTAGTATTACATACTTTGGTTCCAAAGTTCATTAAATATCAGTATAGGAGAGATGCTGTTTGATTTGAAGTTGCTGTATATTTCTGTCCAAAATGTTTAAATGTTCACAGCGACTAGATGGGTAACTGAGTTGCAGCACCTCTTCCACTGGCTGGTGGTGCTATAATTCAATTTATGGCTCACACAGCAGCTCTTGAGGGCCGAGCGCACAGCCTTTCTGGATGAAGGTCTTAGAAACTATGGTTTTATCATGCCGATCAGACACTGTATATGGAAAGATAGTCATATGCCTTGTATTATGGTATTCATATTACAGTTCTTATAACAAACTGCACATTTTAAATTAATTATTATCCAAAAATCATTTCTATAAGGGGTTAAATCATTGAATATAGGCAGCCTCTAAAGTTAAAACCAAATCATTTTATTTTATAAAAACACTTCGATTGACATTCTCCATTTGTACATGTCATCAGAGTGGGAAAGCTTGCTCATTAGTGATGGTCTCTCTCATTAGCATAAACAGCCCTGAGTGAGAAGCAGCTGTCTGCCATTAGAGTTTTCACCTGCTGAAGATAATGTCAACGACTAATGCTGAGTTCAGACTGCATGATTTTCAAACTAGTCGTGTCACAGATGTTTTCACACTGCATGACTATCTGGGCTTTTGCGTTTCGTCGCTGCTTTGTTTACACTGCAAGATGGTTCGGCGACATGGACATTCACATTGCACGACTTTACTATAGGGAGAATTGCAGACAACTTCGTCCAAACTACGTCTCACAGCCAAAAACATGTAGTATATCTTTTGTTATTAACTACATAATGAGAAAGAAGCCTTTAATGGGGTAGAACATGTACATGTTTGCTCACCTGGGTTTAAAGGGAGTTAGCCATTTCTCCTCAACGTTGATAATAAATTCATTTCTTTCTGTAAGAAATGTCAAACAGACACGGTTGCTCCTGAGTCCTGTCAAACCTCTACTAGTTTTTCCTCCATTTCGTGGGTCCAAATAAAGCGAAAAAGAGCGCTTTTAACTTCTCCCCCAGCCTCCCGCTGGCCTGCAGCAGGTATACACACACATACACACAAGTGAATGCCGCTCTCTCATTGGCTGTAGGCGATCGCTGATGTTATTTTCAGTCAAAACTCAATTCACACGGCATGAATTGAATCGCCGACAGCTCCAGATATTTAGCACGGCAAATATCTCACAGGCATCGGCGACTCATCGGCGATTCTCTCAGATCGCGTCTTTGATCGTTTATACTGTGTGATTGTCACTCACGTGCACGAGCAGCGATTTGCCTGTGATTTCAGGCATTTGTCGGCGATTTCTCAAAACTTGTCGGCGAGCCAAAATCGGGGCTAAAATCAAGCAGTCTAAACTAGGCATAAGAGGCATTATGATTATGAATGTGGAGTTTTAGGATGCAAAAATGAACACCGGAGTCTCAATAGACTACAGATATAGATTCTGTTTTGAATCTGCTGTTACGGTGATGGATAGGCATTTGTAGCCCTGCCCTATTTTAAAAAGTACACAATCTCATTTGAATTTAAAGCAAAAAGGACTTTGCTGCTTGTTTAAGGTACTTATTTAAAATGAGCTAAAACAAAATAATTCTGGAGATTTTTTGGTGGGAAACTTCATTGATTTATGTTCAATTTACTTAAATTAGTTACATTAACTTAATGGATTTGTGTTGGGACAACATGAATTAATTGTGTGGCATTTTTTTACAGTGTAAAATGTAAAAAGGTATATGTGTGGTGTTTTGAGCTGTAACGTGACATACACACTCTAGCCAACAATTAAAGTTAATCAAAAAGATTTGACTTCTAATACAGCTTTTGCATGAAGTATGATTATGTGAAAACCTTCGCTAAACGACATGACTTCTTTAGGGTTCACATTATATTTGAATTACAGTAGTCAACATTTAAAGTGGTTTAAAAAAAATCAGAGCACCTAATACAGAATTTGCATTAAGTTTGCGTATGAATAAGTGAAAGACTTCTGTGAATGGCATGACTTCTTTACTGTAATTCAAATATCGTGTGGATCCTAAAGAAGTCATGCTAAAGCTGTATTACAAGTAGCGCTGCATGATTCTGGCTAAATTGGATATCACAATTGTTTTTTGCTTAAAATCAAGATCACAATTTTTTCACAATTCTTTAGATGTGAAATAAAGGTTAATATGAGAAGGCTTTTATTATTGTTATTTCTCAAGCATATGGTACAAAAACAATAATAATTTTAGGCATAAGTTTAGGTCTACTGTTGGTAAAAATGCTACATTTTGTATAGACTTGTAATAGTAGACTTGAATAGACTTTAAATTTGTCCTGGTTGTTAACTCACAATAAAGTGATGGTAACAGAATACACACTGTGCAGCAAACTGAATGTTTTTTTATAACTTTATTACCTGTTATTCAGTCTATGCAGGTTCTGTTTACTGAAGTATACATCATTGGCGGGCACACGCGCATCATCTCTGCAGTAAATAAACAGTGCATCAGCTCATGTGTGATTTCGCGGCCACATATACATCATTCCATTACGACAAAACTTACATTTTTGGTGTAAATTATACCTTACAAATACAGTATGTGACACTAGTACACCCATTTGGTGGTGTCCATGTTGCTGAGCAACATGTATAAAACAATGTGAAGACGTTCGCATCCGCCTTTATGCTTCTCTCCTGAACTTGAAAATATGATTGGCAGAATCGTAGAAAAGCTGAATTAAGAGTGTGTGTAGGGTCAAATCAATATCACAATCTTTTTATGATTAATCATGCAGCCCTAATTAGCCTTGAATTTTTTTTGATCTACTTTAAATGTTGACTAGGATTCACAATATATTTGAATTACATTTGAAGTGGATCAAAAAAATGAAATGAATTCTTTAGTGTAATTCAAATATAGTGTGAGCCCTAAATAAGTCAGGCAAAAGCTAAATTACAAGCCTTGCATCGTTTGATCCACTTCAAATGTTGACTAGGATTCATACTATATTTATATTACAGTAGTCAATATTTGAAGTGGATCACAAAAAGACATGAATTCTTTAGTGTGATTCAAATATAGTGTGAACCCTAAAGAAGGCATGCAAAAGCTTTATTTGAAGCCCTGAAGTTTTTTTTTTTGATCCACTTAAGATGTTGACTAGGATTCACACTATATTTATATTACAGTAGTCAATATTTGAAGTGGATCACAAAAAGACATGGATTCTTTAGTGTGATTCAAATATAGTGTGAACCCTAAAGAAGGCATGCAAAAGCTTTATTAGAAGCCCTGAAGTTTTTTTGATCCACTTCAGATGTTGACTAGGATTCACACTATATTTAAATTACAGTAGTCAACATTTAAAGTGGATAAAAAAATTGACACAAATACTTTAGTGTGATTCAAATATAGTGCGAACCCTTAAGAAGTCATGCAAAAGCTGTGTTAGAAGCCCTGCGTTTTTTTCATCCACTTCAAATGACTTCTGTATTTTACATCTAGTAAAAGGTGCAAATTGCTTGTCGGAATGCTTTCATGGCCTTATGGTTGACTGGTGTGGTTAAAGTAACCAGTTTTTCTGGACATCATTTACTGTATGTGTATCAGTGATCCTCCTCTATTACATAACAGTGAATTTGAAATTAGCCTGTTTCCTAGCACCATAGGCTGTTTCTAAAATTCTCTGCTGGGTTGGATGTGGTGCCAGGATGCCAGAAAGTCCTTCAGACTTGTTTAATTACTCTTGCTGAGCTTAGACCCATGATATGATGAGATAGAGCCAAGAAGCCAGCAAGAGTGCAATGATTCCCACTGCTTGCGTGATTGTTTGAGTAAGGAATCAGAAAGAAAAAAAAAATCTGTTATTGCACTAGGTTTATCACACTCATTGAGTTATTTTGCATAAACTGAGCTTTCCTTGAAATGATGCAACTAGTAGGCCACATTCACAGGTTGTGCTTGATTTCTAATCGCACAGAAAGCTTTGTGTTCATGTGTTTGAGATGGATGTTGGTGAGATGGTTTCAGTTGTGACTTTGCATGTGAGCAATTAGGAGACATGTGGACTGTGCTGAGATGGGGAAACCCAATATGGCTCTGTTTACGGATGTCTGGAGATGCAGCCATGTCTCTGGTTTGTTCCTGTGCATTTTGTGCTATAAATAGTATAGAAAGTGACCTGAAAGCTATGCATAAATGTCAAAGACAATCAGGGTTTTCATGTATCAAAAAAAAACAAAACAAAAAACAGTGTAATACAGCTTTAGAATGTGTCCTTGTTACATGAATGTTTTTCTGACCATATAAATGAATCACTATTTATCCTAATTTACAAACAGTAAATGAAATACCTTTCAAATAACATATCATTAATTAAATCAAGCAATTAAAACAACTTATCATATTAGATTAGATTCAACTTTATTGTCATTACAATGTACAAGGGAACAAAATGCAGTTTAGTTCTACCCAGCAGTGCAATAGCAGCAAGTGCAGGATACAGTTATAAGTTATAAAGTGTAGTTATAGAAAAACTATGATGATATTTACAGATGGATGTACTTTGAACATTATATACAGGTTGTATTAGCTATGAACAGAGATTTACAATACATGAATATATACAGGTTGCTAATAATATTCAGAAGTGTGCAGATAGATAAACAATTACAAATGTCCATGTGCTGTGGGTGTGTACAGTTTAAATAAATGAATCAGTACAATGTAGTGCAATGAATATGCAATTTTTAAATGTGCAAATGTGAAATAGTGCAGTGATTGTGAGAAGTATATGTTAGAGGAGAGTGAGGGTGTATTAGTGGGGCAAAAGAGTCAGTAAAAGCAGAGTTCAAAAGGGAAGGGAGACCGCTCTGGGGGAAAAGCTGATCCTCAGTCTGCTGCTTTTTGTCCAGGGGAGGCTGAAGCGCGTGCTGGAAGGCAGGATAGAAAACAGTCTGTGAGCAGGGTGAGAGGGATCCTTAAGAATGCTGCGTCCTCTCGGCGCAGACAGTGACTACGTTTACATGGACACCAATAATTAGATTTTAATGCGATTAAGATAAAACTCTGATTAAGAGTCAACCATGTAAACAGCGATTTTTGATTAATTTAATCAGATTAAGGTCATAATCAAACTAAAGAGAAATCGAATTAAGACGTGTGGAGTATGCCGATTTTAGTCGCATGTTGAAGTGCATTACAGATATGTAAACACCTTAATCGAATTATTATCGTCATGTAGTACTTTTTGCCGCGTTTTGCGACAGGATATCTGCTTGTTAAGTTTGACGTCACGCGAAGCGACTTCCGGATCCAATCGCTCTATTCAAAAGTATGGGAAGACTCATGAAGAGGTAATTATAAACGTTTACAAAGCGATTTAATGCTTTCGAAAATCACGATCGCAATATATATGTCCATGCCTAATAACCGATGGCCAGAAAGTCATTCATTTTTTTATAAATTGCCAAAAGTTTGGTATTTGTGATTAGAGGTGTGAACCTATACTGGTCTCATGGTTCGGTTCGGTTACCATTATCATGCCATCGATTCGGTTCAATTCGATATGTCGGTGCATCACGGTGCATTGACGATGCTTTCCATATACAGTGTTATATTTTAGGGAAGAGGCTATAACATGCTGTCTGTATAAACACACAGCACCACACTGTCTCTCATTCAAACACATTCACAAACATAGACAGCATCAAACAAACAAACCAACACACACACACACACAAACACACACACTTAAGCCTTTGCAACAGGGAGAGCTCGCGCTGAGCGGAGCAGAAAAACGAAAAAAAAACGGAAAAAAAATAAGCACTTTTCCGACGGTCCCTTACAGAGCTCCTCTCAGCGCGAGCTCTGCCGGCTAAAGTAAACGCAGACTGCGAGGGCTTAAACAGAGCAGTGCTCGTAATGTCGAGCGAAAAAAAAGAAAGACAGCTGTGAAACATAACCAGCTTTGTCTTTCTGTAGGAAACACACTTTAGATCTTTTTAGGGTAAGAGTTTTTTGAGTTATTGCCATCTATAACTGAATGTGTGTCAGGAAAATCGAAAACAAAACCAACTGAAGCGCGCTCATTTCTGGCGCCCCACTGGATATACAGCGCCCTAAGCATTTGCCTATGGTGCCTATGCCACGGGCCGGCCCTGAGTTGGCTGAGTGTTGTAAATACCGGCGCTCACCTCCCTCGCGACAGAGCGCATAGGAGATAAATGACGTCAGTACATAATAACCAGTTATGGTTATTACTGAATCGATACCGATTTGTCCGCGTCTGCATCACGGTGCATTGAAGAAACAATTAATTTGGACACCCCTATTTGTGATGCAGCAAGCCCAGAGATTGTTGTGTACACTATGGCTTTATATAAAATTAACTTTAACGTGTGATATGAATTAAAAGTGATCATAAACAAATAATTTTACAACTCACATGAGTGGCGGCTTAGACCCGGAAACAGTGTTACTTCACTTAACAAGCGGATTCCACAGAATCCACACACATACACACACACCCACACATACACGCGGCTGTTTGACACTCTTTGCACCTACCAAATCAGTGCAGACCACAGACACCTGCATCATGAAATGTTCTTCCCATTCAGCATGCTGTATGAACTTCCATTAAAACAACAATCTTCCAGTAGTTTAGTTGCATCCAATATCTGGTTTGTCATGGGAGCCATGCCAGAATGAAAGTGAAAGTGCCAAATGCAGTTAAAGTTGACAAATTAATAATAAAACACCTGAAATTACATGAAGTTGCGGATATCCCCAGAAATGTTTTGGTGTGATTATTATTACCCGCTATTAAAAAAATTAAATGTTTTGAACGAGGAGCTGTAATGTAGCTGTGGCGGAATGAATTTTGGCGTGGCGCCCCGCCATGGAAGAATAAATGTAGGGGAAACAATGATTTAGTATGGTCACTTTTATACTGACTTGCGCTTATTAAAATGCATGAAAGAATAAGTAGGTTGGATTATTTGATTCTTAAAAGTTGACACTTTCTGTGAATGTAAAGACATTTTTGTGCTCTTAATTTGATGCAGAATGTCTCGTCTCTGACCTATATGTGTGTGGATGTGGAAAGAAAAGTACACTATTTATTCCATTTCACTGAAGAAATTGTGTCAAACATTGTTTGCTTAGGATTTGCTAGAATATGTAACACAATTACAAAAATATTTCATTTTTAATCATTTATTCATTCAATTTCCTTTGGCTTTTTCCTTATTTATCAGTGGTTGCAACAGCAGAATGAACTGTCGGTTATTCTGGCATATGTTTTACACAGCGGATGCCCTTCCAGCTGCAACACAGCACTGGGAATCACCTATACATTCAATCATTCACACACATACACACACACACACACACACACACACACACACACACACACACACACACACACACACACACACACACACACACACACACACACTCATACACTATGGCCAATTTAGTTAATCAAATTTACTTAGTGTTTGGACTGTGGGCGAAACCTGAGGAAACCCATGCAAACTCCAAACAGAAATGCCAACTGATCCAGTTGGAACTCAAATCAGAGACCGTCTTTCTGTGAGGTGACAGTGCTAACCACTGAGCCATTTTATTTATTACTTTTCATTTTATTGAATTTCAATATTATATAGGCAGTAAATCTGTAGAATTTTCATTTGAAACATACTCTACTAATCTGGATGTTGCTATTTAAAACTTCAAACAAAGCTTTGGTGGCTTTGTTTGATGTCAAAGATTATGGGGCTTATTAATCTCTTCAGTCAATCATCCATGCTGTTTTCTGTTGGAAATTCGTGCAATATCTGCTCTGAGTGGTATAGTATTTGCAGGCCTGGTTGGCCAGCTGTTGACTGACCTGTCCCTGAGTTCAGTCAGCCACAACAGATGAATTAAACACGATAAATTCATGAGTCAAACAGATGATTGTAAACATGTCACTAAAGATTTGATATACTGGATATGAGGTTAAAACCTAGGGTTACACATCCTGACCTCATAACTCTGAAATACATAAGTGTTTATGTGTTATAAAAATCTTTTATATTAATATGTGTGTGTTTTTTTCTTAAATCCTGTTGATTGCTCTTAATCTGTCTGTGTTTTTCACGTGTTTAACTTAGTAAATTATTAAAGATAGCGATTCTGACTTATTTACACAGGTTTTGACAGATGAATGTGTTTGACAGAAATATTATCATTCACACAGATTAGTAACAACGGCAAAAAGCACTCTAATTTGTATGTCAGGCCAATAGCTTCTTATGCCTTTGTAAAGAAACACTTTTTATCTGTACTTCTATAGTCCACAACATTGTTGTTGTGGTTGCCATGTTGTGGATGTCTATAGACTGAACATTTAGTGCACATATTTACAGTTTGTTTTCATAAACTCGTGTTTTCAAGCTTTCAAAACACGTTTTTTTTTTCTAAACAAATGTAGAACATTTTTGGAAATGGCAAACAGCTTCTTAACCACATAATTTTATTGGCTCATCAAGATATTTGATAAAACTCACAGCTCTTGCCAGCATCCATTTCACAGTGATTCACACAATGTGAGCCATCTCTGCTAAATTAAATGCTAATTGTTAGAAATCATACAGCTTTTCTTTTTTATTTGAAGTGTCTTAGTCTTTCATTGGCTCATAACTAATTGCGTTAAACAGGCCTTTCATAGCGATTCGTCTTTTATAACATAAGATTTATACTAAATCAACTCAAAAACAAGAAAAACTGATTGCTCAATAAACATTTTTAACCTGTTTAAGTTGATGAAAACAATGCAGTGCACATACTAATGATGACCGAATGAACTAACGAATAAACACAAGGACAAAACCCGTTTCTGTCATCTACTTGTCAAAAAATTGACTTTAGTGAAATGTCAATAATTCCGCCTGACCACAAAAGTTAATTTGGTCTTTTGGTGTTTAGTTAACACACACACACACACACACACACACAAACACACACACAAACACACACACACACACGGTTTGGGTACGGTTGGGTATATGATAAAACACTGGACACTGTCAATATAATTAATTCAAAAATGTATCTTCAAGCAAAAACACAAATGATTGCAATAAAGCAAAGTTACTGCTAAAATAAACAGTACTTTTTAGGTTTTTCGTGTATTTAACAGTTTTGCTGCTGTAGTTGTATTGCAGTAGTTTTATAATTGCATAAACCGAATTATAGAAGCAGATATTTCTCTGCATACTGTATTGAAACGTCATTGATTGAATAAAATGGATCTATTCAATAATGACGTAAAATTATGTAATATATTTAATAGTTAAAATGATAATGATAATCTTTAGAAAATAAAACATACTGACGTACATACATACAGGCATACATACATGACTACCGGTCAAAAGTTTTTTTGTGAGTAGGGTTTTTAAATGTTTTAAAATAAACTTTTCCTGCTCATCAAGGCTGCATTTATTTAATCAAAAATGCATTGTGTAGCTGCATATTTATATGAGCGTCAGCTTCACTGTACATTTATAACAAAACAAAGCCTATAACATTACTACTGCCTTTCATTTTCATTGAAAAATCTGGAAAAAAAACATGTCTCCTTTGCTGTTTGTCAGTTTTACTAATCAATAGTGGCCACTAAGAAAGTATAATGTAAAAAATAAGTTTATACAATATACAGTAGAAAATAAAGGTAAGCAATCAGTAAAGTATACAGAATCAGTGTACGTAGTTACATTAATAATAAGTATATTAACTTATCTTTGAGTTCAACCAAAACACGTTACCTGAGAACAAGTAATATATTTAAAAGACTGAAGAGTCGTTAGATAGAGACATGATGAATTAAATATCAAGTTTATCAACTATAGTGAAATGAGATCCGGCAGAAGATACTTGTTGAGCTGTCCAACCTGCGCTGCTCTCACCTGGGGAGGTGTGCTCAAAGCACCCACTGACTGCCTGGAGCTCAGACTTGCTCATACACTGCACTACATGACAGTGTGTGTGTGGACACGTGATGTTCATATTCAGCGGTGTAGTGTGGACGGAGAACTTTTTAGAAACACTAGATGAAACGCCAGTGTAGACGTGGTTTGTTTTCAGTCTAAACCGCCGTTTTTAAACTAAAGCGTATTAGTGGAAACGGGGCCAGAGTGACTTTGTTTTGTCCACTGCTTTGGGTTCACTGCTGTGTTTGTGCGTTTGGATGTGGGTGTGTCGTGTCATGATTACGTCACTTTCATGTGAAAGCATCCCTAACTTTAGCACACACTGATTTTACATTGTGGATTGGCATACGTTTAAACATGCACAGAGACAGTTCAGAGAGAAATAAAAAGCTTGAAAAAAAATTCAAAGAAAATGTCATTTACATATGAGTATTGAAGCGTGGAAGTCATACTGAATTTATAGAACATATCAAGTATTGTGGCATCTATAGTTGGCATTGATGTTAAGACATTTGCCAGTATTATTTGTAAAATATCACACATTAGACCCCCAAGGTTTTTCTTTTGTCACAGGTAAAACCCTACTGTGTTTCAGCAGATGCTGCGAGGTGCCACCTGAATCTTCTGGTAGCTATTTTTGAGTCACTGGGATGTAAAAAGCTTTCGGGCGGGCGTTCAGGAAATATTTGGCGAGAGTCGTAAACTGAAACAATTCCAGTCAAAACAGCCAGATTTTGAAGCGGGATCACATCGCAACACAGCCACAGTGAGGTCATGTGCAGCTCTAAACGTTGTGGATGTCAGATTTGGGAGTGCTGGCGGTCGGTTATGAGGAAAGTGTGCATGTTGTCAGATTGACAGTTGAGGCGGCGAGGTAAAATGGCAGAGGTTCGAGAGGGAGTCACTTTAGGGGGTGTTTGTCTGTGATAATGAGCTGTCACCGAGGCACCGGTGCCTTGTTTTGATCTTGCCACCCTGCTGCTTTAAGCAAGAGAAAAGTGACAGCTGTGAATAGAAATAGATTCTGTGTCCAAATGCCAATGAGGCTATAATGCCATGAGTTATTTGTTTGTGTTTGTGAGTGGAGGCTTCCTTTTGTTCTTGTCGTAATTGTGTGTTTACAATAATAGACAAAAGTGGATGTGGTCTGCTGAGGCGGGGTATATACAAATGATCATGAATTAGAGACCATCAAGTTTAAAATAGGAAATGAATCACTGTAGGGATGGCGACGTGACAAATGCTAATTTATATAATCTAATAATATAATAATAGCATTGTCAATACTCTCTAGACTTCTCTACCATTCCCTACCATACCAAGTTCCCCAGCTTAAGTAAAGCATTTTGATTTTATCGAAGGTCTTTCTTTATATTGAGTTGTATGTTCAGTATTAAAGGATTAACTATGTGCATCAACACACAAAGCTCCCATGAAGGGCTTTGAAATGTGCATTTTTACTTGACATTTGATGTAATCTCAACTAGGGTTGTAACAATATACCGGTATGACGGTTTACCACGATTTGAACGTGCACGATTATCATACCATGAACAATTGCATATCAACGGTTTTAACCCTTAAAGACCGAGACAGCCGCCCGCGGCTAAAAATAAGTATTGCTCTTAAATGTTTAATAACTTTTGATCCGCTGATCCGATTCATACAATTCAAAGATTGGCTTAAAGAAGAGTGCTGTATCACATAACATTCGCGGACTTTCAGAGGCTCCGGAATCAGTGCGGTTACGTCATCAACATTTGACAACGCTGATTTGACAAAGAAACGCTCGTCACTGTGTCTCCGGACAAATCAGACATGATACATTGATGCATTGTCCCTCCTCCATGCCCAGATTGGTTTAAACTCGCTATATCACAACCAATAAGCATAGGTTTCGCTTTTGTTTGTGGACCAAGCTTTTTGAACAACACGGAATGAGAGATAGGCATACATTTATGCGCGGCTAAATAAAACGCAAAAAAAAAAAGTTTTGCATGAAATAATTCTCATACTAAGTACTTTTGCATGCACAGCAGCACAGAAACATGACAAAACAGTGACACAGCAAAGACGAACTGCTGCTCTTGCTGTTTTCAAAAGACGCAAATGAAGGTGCAGCTGTTTGTCTGCATTGCATACAACCATATCCAAATCCATATCCTCAGACAACCATATCCATGCTGGCACATAAAACCTAAGGATGTTCCATATTGAATCTAGTTTCGTTATGTAACTATTTATAGTATAGTAAATATTTATATCTATTTTTTACTGAGGATTTGCACCATGTTTATTTGGACTTTATTTGGACTTTGACACATTATTTATTATTTTCTTATTTTTATTTGTTCATTGTAAGTGGTGTTGTTTATAGTAACTAAAAATATATTATTTCGAAAAAGTCAAATTTGCTTCACTGTTCTATTATTTTGTAACATTTGTAACATACCGTATACCGCGAAACCGTCAAACCGTGGTATTGTTTTAGACGATTATCATACCGTGAAAAATTCATACCGTTACAACCCTAATCTCAACTGAAACATGAAGACAGAGCGGGACATTTAGTAGATCCTCCTCTTTTAAAATCAAACAAAAGCGTTTGTTTTATTACAGCTCTGGCAGTGAGTGGTTGAGGTCAAGCAAGTCCAATTAAAAGCAAATGAGATGTGTTTTGAAGGGGACAGGGCATGTCAAATACTACAGAGGATTTGATTGGTCAGAAGATTTGACAAGAATCTGATGTATGAGGTGATCTGTTTATGCAGAAGAGACAAACTGCAAGCATTCGATATTATCACTGTTTTGGAGAACACTAGATTATAGAAATTCTTAAGACCAGTGTTTATCAACCACTTTCCTGAAGGACCACCAGCCCTGCACATTTTCCATGTCTCCATGCCAAACACACCTGATTCAGATCATCAGCTCATTAGCGGAGACTGAGGGCGTACTCACACTATAGCTGCGTCCCAAATCGCATACTTATGCACTATTCTACGCCATTTTGTAGTATAAATAGTGTAAGTAGTGTGTTAACACTGAAAACTCTAAAAATAATAAGTGCACTTTAATTACCCGGATGATGCACTCATTCAGCCAGTAAAATGAAGCGTGTAGTGATGGACACTTCACGAACTCAACGAACGCAGGTTTGCTTATGTAGCGGAAGGGGCGGAGCTATCAGACGCACATGTTGAATAACTTTATTTATTTTGGATGGTGAAAGCAAAATTCTCCTACGAGAGTGATTAAATACCGCAATACTCACGGCAAGTATTATTTAATAATTTGGTCATTTATTTCACTGATTTGGCAACCGTCAAACATCATCAGGGAAACGGTTTGAATTTCCGCTTAATAAAAAAAACATTAGTGTGCCATTTGGGATGCCACCACATACATATACTATCCTGTTGAGTGTGTAAGTGCATAAGTACATAGTGCAAGAGTGCATAGTGTATAGTGTGCCATTTGGGACGCAGCATATGCTATCCGAACTGTGGCCAGGCCCGTTTCCCGAATCGTTTGAGAAGTGCGAGTGCGAGTGCTCTGAATCGGGCGGTACGCTTCTGAGCACGGTCCACTGGGGCTTGTGTGTGAGTGCAAAACGCGCCTAGCCCATAACTGATGGCAAGACTTGACTTTTAAGGGACTGTTTCATATGGATTTATTAATCATTCTTACTGTTCAATGAACGCAAACTGTCATAGTTTATTAAAGACGAAAACCCCTCACTGCAGGACAGCTGCACCTTTAGCAAACCTCATAATTCCTGCAGCACGAGGACTATTTGACTATTTGAAATATTTGACTGTGTCACTGCATATCAAACGACTAAAACAATATAACTAGAGAAATCCCCACTGTGCTGAGCGAAAGCACTTCTCTACTGAACAGCGAAGCATCAATGACTTAAGCTTGCACAGGCCCGATTATGATGTAAGTGCGGGCCGGCAGGGGGGCGGGAGGGGGGACAGTCGTGCTTTGGCCCGGTTCAAGGCAACTGTACATAGTGTGAGTACGCCCTGAAAGACTTGTAAAGGGGGTTACATCTAAAGGAGACATCCACTGCAAACATGCAGTGTTGGTGGTATTCCAGGTACGGTTGAGAAACACTGCTTAAGACTAACATTCTGTACCGATAGTAACATCTAAAAAAAAAAGCATAAAATGACATAACATAATAAATTACGTAACACACAGTTGAAGTCAGAATTATTAGAGCCCCTTTTTATTTTTTCCCCAATTGATAAATTTTCGCTGGCCAAAAATTAGGTACATCTCTTATGTCAACACATTTTTAGATTCCATTTTTTGCACATTTCTGCTTTTTGAGCTGCTCTCAGATCAGTAGAGTAAAAAAAAAGTCTAAAGCAGGGTAGCCCAAACTTTTTTATATGAAGGGCCAACAAACTATCTCGATTGAGGGCTGTGGGCCGTAGGTAAATATATCAAGCTGTATTACAAAGTTTCCATCAATAATTTCCTTGTTTATATAAAAATAAATAGAAAACATTACTTTAAGCATATTAACTAATCCATTTGAATCTAATTAAAACATAAGAATTCCATTCATAACATTATGGAGTTTAATGCTGAAAACACTAGTCAAGCTGCATCTGTCTTCATTTACAACATTTAATTGAAACATTTAAGTTTTTTTTTTTTTTTTGTAGCTTAACAATAAAACTAACAAATGAAGAGTTACACTAAATTAGAAATTCATTAACCCCCAACCCTCCCCAAAATTCCCCCTCTCTTCTCAAATGGTATGGCAGGCCAAATCAAAGGTTACAATGGTCCAATTTTTCGGCGCAGCCTTATTTGAGATTATATTTTGTTTACTTTATTTTTATTTGTTTAGGTATCTCTGAGTGAAGATTATACGAAAATATCTGACAAGAAATGGACAACATAGATTTCTGAACTGAAACCAAAATGCGCACTCACCGGATATTGCACCCAAAAATGAAAACTACCTCAAGATTTATTCTCCCTCATGTACTTTCAAATGTGTTCTTTTCATCTGTTGAACACAAAAGATATTTTGAAGAAGGCTGGTTGCTGGGATCCATCAACCTCCATGGAAAAAAAAAAAAATTACTAGGAAGTCAATGGATCCCAGCAACCATTTTTCAAAACATCTCCTTTTGTGTTCAACAGAAGAAAGACACTCAAATAGATTTTTTTTTAACTGAAAGTCGAGAAAATGGTCACGGAACTTTGCCTTTAACAGAAAAAATGTCCATCTGATCCATCTTTGATATTTGTTTATTGACATAAATATTCCTTATTTGAAATGTACACTGCACCATTATCATTGGATGTCTCCAAAAATTACAGTAATTGTAGTAACAGGCGTATTCTTGACAAATTTCATGATTTTCACCCACATTTCAACACTTAATTAACAATGGCTTCGATTAAATGTCATCAAGTAGAGCATAAAACGAGTGCTGTGATCCAAAGCCCTGATAGAGTTGAAGATTATAGGAGTGTTGCTGTTTAGTGGAGTTGTTTGTTGTTGCAGTGTTTCTGAAAGTCTTTAGTTACTGAAGCTTCATCAGGCCTCTCTGATCTAGAAATAAATCATCAGCGTGCATTAGCTGTCAACTGCATTAGCATATCACCGCTACCTTCTGCGTGGAGCAAAGCCTGTGTCATCCATAACAAGATTAATAGAGCTTAGCTAACCAAAGCTATCTCTTTAAAGTAGCCCATGCATCCATACCGCACTTATTTAAGCCTCGTCATCTGAAGAGAACAGCCTTGCGATGATTTATATACATAAGAATATAAAAAACATTTCATATTTTTTCTATGATGATCATGTTATAGGCCTTTCAGCAACGCCAATCCCCTGTGTAATCTAATTGTAAATATTAGGCTTGTACAAGGAGAAATTGGGATAAATATTTGTGTTGTGTTTGGAGAAAGAAAAGGAAGTGTTTTTTTGTGGAGTGCATTTTGAGCGTTAGACCTGATTTTATCTGAACTGATCAGATTTCAGGCATGGAGGAAGATTCATCCACAACATGAATGGCCTTAATCTGCTCCACACAGCGCCACATGCTTGTGCAATCAATCCAATGAATGTGCAAGTTCATATGATAAAGTGGTAAAGTAAGCCATACTATCAAATTCAAAGTGTTTACTCTGCTTGCATAGGCCAAAAATGTTACTTAGGATTGATGGTTATATTTTTCATTGCAGTTTATGCTTACTGTTTTCTTTGGCTTTTGAAACTCTATTTTACTGTTTAAATAGCTGTAGTGCATCTGCATTAGGCATTGGCCGGTATGAGATTCAGGCGGTATGATAACCTTAGATAAAATATCACAGAATTGTGATTGTTGCTCTAAAATACAGTTGAAGTCAGAATTATTAGCCCCCCTTTGATTTTTTTTTTCTTTTTTCTTTTTTAAATATTTCCCAAATTATGTTTAAAAGGAAATTTTTTACAGCATTTCTGATAATATTTTTGTCTTCTGGAGAAAGTCTTATTTGTTGTATTTCGGCTAAAATAAAAGCAGTTTTAAATTTTTTAAAAACCATTTTAAAGTTAAAATTATTAGCCCCTTTAAGCTATATAAATTTTTGATACTCTACAGAACAAACCATTGTTATACAATAACTTGCCTAATTACCCTAACCTGCCTAGTTAACCTATTTATTCTAGTTGAGCATAGTTGAGAAGTGTCTTGAAAAATATATAGTCAAATATGCTGTACTAGCATCATGATAAAGATAAAATAAATTAGTTATTAGAAATGAGTTATTAAAACCATTATGTTTAGAAATCTTTCTGTTAAACAGAAATTAGGAAAAAAATAAACAGGGGGTCTAATAATTCTGACTTTAACTGTTCTTTTTGCATCTTTGGGTAAAAAACTGCAATGTTTTCCCTATTGATCATATTTTATTTTATTTCAAGAAATTTTTTTTAACATATTGGAACAGTAAACATGTCAGGCTAAATAAATACAATTTAGAATTGACTTCTGCTGTCTTCGTTAGTTTCAAAAACACAGATTTCTTTTTTAACATAAAACTGCATATCTTTCTTTTCTGTGGATATAAATAAGACACTGCACTATTCATAATACACGATTTCTTAAAAAGGTTTCAAACCTGTTTTAGAAACCAATTCAGAGTAAAAAAAAAGGACGATTTAATTTTTATTATTTTTAATAAAATCTTTCATTGGCCGTTGCAATTTAAAATTAAGAAGGCTTTGTTGTGATTGTTTAATATATTAATATTATTGTGATATAAAATACAAAATTCATTAATAATAAAAATAAATTAGTGGTTACATTTAAAAAAAAAATAGTATGATCATTTTAATATAATAATAATAATAATAATAATAATAATATAAAAACATTTGTATTGTACGATTGGACAGTGCTTAAATAGGAAGTTAAGTTGAATGGGGTCATGAAAGGTGTTTCAAGTCCAAAGACATGCGGTAGAGGTGAATTGGGTAGGCTAAATTGTCCGTAGTGTATAAGTGTGTGTGTGAATGTGTGTGTGGATGTTTCCCAGAGATGGGTTGCGGCTGGAAGGGCTTCCGCTGCGTAAAAACTTAATGAGTTGGCGGTTCATTCCGCTGTGGCGACCCCGGATTAATAAATGGACTAAGCCGACAAGAAAATGAATGAATGAATATTGTGCAGCCTTAGTATAGATGCCCTTAGCATCTATAGTTCACTGCAGATCCTTTAACAGCCATCTAATCGTTCTAATGCTCAAATGTCATATCAAATGTATAAACTGCTTTTTTATACCCAATGTGTGAACAACATTGAACAAAACTTCTTTGTCATTATTACTTAGTATGCCAAAAAGCATGCCATTTATCCCATTGTGTGCCTGTGTAGTTAGTAGATAACATACATCTTATCATCATCGACTCTGCTGGTTTCAATTAAATTCAAGTGTATTTGTATAGTGCTGCTGCATTTGTGTACTAATTTGTGCTTTGTCAGTAAATCACATGCAAAAAAATTTCCACTGCCCTCTGCATATTTCTAATATAGCGCTCAAGTGTTAACTTGCTCTGTTTTGTAAATTACACCCAGAATATACATATTCTCTTAAGTATTTAAAATCCTTCATTTTTTAAACCTGTATTTTGAACAGTGGAATGTAAAGTAAAAAGCACTTCATTGGCTTTGAGCTGATCTGTTGGAAATAAAGCGTCCAGTGCAGTGGGTGGCATCTGATACAGCTCCCCTGCTGCAAACATGGCTGGCCAGGTTTAGCTTGCAGTAAGCAGATCTTACTAAAGTAAGCAGATATTGAGTCATAAAAGAAGTCTGCAGCGGCTATAAAATGAGACAGTACCACACGGCATGCTTGATATACTCGCTTAAGTGGTAAAGAGCGCATTAAAGCTCTTGCTGTATCTCGCACCGACTTTCTGGTAATGGAAATGGCTGCTTATCTACAGGCGTACACAAGCACAAAATCTAAAAGAGCGGCTAGGCTGTGTGTCCTACGCCAGGAGACCCTAATTGCACTTCACTTGGCCCGACTGATGAAGATAAAGATTCGGTAGGTGCGTTTATTGCGTATATGATTACCTCCCCTGGCCTCTGTCTCCTGCGCATATTGACACTAAATGATGGACTGAAATGGCTGTATGCACATCTGTATTCAGGGCGAACATCAGACTATAATGGCTTAATGCAGTCTCTCTCCCCTCCCTCTATGGTTGTGAGAGGCTCAAAGCAGATAGAAGTCTGCCTACAGCTGGGTGGAATACTAATGCATCACCACCTCGCTCTCGCTCATTAGCCTGTGATTTATAACGCACCGCAAACTATTTCAGGCCCGGGTTTAATGGGGGCGACGGCACTTTTGTTGTGACCTGGGTGGATTGGTGATTTTTAGTTACTTGTTTGTCTGAGAAATACTTTTTAAGCACTTGGAGGAAAGCACAAACTGCCATGAGATAACAGCTACATGATGTATGTTGTGTTGAGCTAGTTTGGCCTCTGTGTGTTTTAGAGCATTCTTTGTAAGTAAAACAGGCTGGTTCGCGGTGCAGAAATTCATCAGAGGAAAGATGAATGTAAGGTGTTGGTTATTTGCTCTGTCAAACTATTTAGAGCTAGAATTCTAACTAGAATGTTAAACGATCTAACTAGAATGTTACATTTTGTCCTTGATACATGGGTTTATTCAACAAAGTCATGTCCCTGTGTTTTTAAGAAATATTTTGGTGAAGAAATACGTTTAATTCTTTAGTAACGAATTTGGTACCAATTTATTTTGATGATCCATTTGAGTATTAGTAGACTATCTGCTGAAATACTGCTCCTTCAACAGACATTTAACTGACTGTAAGAAACTTTGGAAGTACATGTCAACTTATACTAACCCTAACCCCAACCTAAAAGTGTACTTATAATCTAGTAAGAATTAGTTGTCATGTAGATGCAATGTAACCATCAAAATGAAGTGTGACCAAGAAATGAACTGTGTTTTTCTGTTTATTAAACAAAGGTATTATGTTTTTAATCCTTTTTGAAGATGGAACGCTACATTTCTTTAAACTAATGTATACTTTTGCATTTTATGAATAAACAAAATACATACTGGTTTTAAAATAGTTTTTAAAAGCACAATGAGAGGTTAGCCAGGCTCTGTTAGAGGATAAAATAGCTATCACATGCTAACGAGCAGCGCTTCGTTTGTAACTTATTAGGTTGTGGAACAAAGGCCTGTGATGGATCTGCTGTGGAAATTCAGTTTATGCTGAAAAAGAAGGATGTTTTCCCTATTAAATTCAGCAATGCTCACATATGCACTGTTTCAGTTTGATTAGAAATGGAGCAAAACATTGTGAAATATACAGTTAATAAGCTTTTCATATGTATATTCAAAATCATTATGTACCAAATGTTTCTTGTAATATGTTACATTAATGCTTTGTTTTTGTACATTATTATTGATCATAACAACAATTAGATTATTAATAGGGCTAGTAATAGTAATATTTCTGAAGAAAGTCTTGTGCTTTTTTAAATTTCATGGATACAAATAATTAATTTGAGATGAAGTTATTTGATTTACTGTCACTTTCTAATAATTGAATGTGTCCTTTTTGAATGAATGAGTTAAACAAATGAACAGATGAATAAATAGTAAAATAAAAAAAAAACAGTTCTGGTGCTGTGACAATTTTGTAACCAAAAAGCCCCACAAACAAATAAACAATATCGATGATGATGATAATAAAAATGTTATAATAATAATATGAATAAATAGAAAAATAAATAATTGTAATGTTAGGTTGGGGTTAGTGTAAAATTTCCAGTCAACAGCTAAGTATACGTGTATATATATATATATATATATATATATATATATATATATATATATATATATATATATATATATATATATATATATATATATATACACATACATACATGCATACATACATATACATACATACATACATACATACATACATACATACATATACATACATACACACACACACACACTTAGCTGTTGACTGCAAGTTTTACACTAACCCCAACCTAACAGTCTACTTATAATCTAATGAGAATTAGTTGTCATGTAGATGCAATGTAACTTAAATTCAGCAAGTGGACCATCAAAATAAAGTGTGACCAAGAATTTAACTGTGTGTATTTCTGTTCATTAGACAAAGCTATTTTGCTTTTTCATCCTTTTGAAGATGGAAAGCTAATTTTTTTTTAAAACTAATGTAAAATTTTGCATTTCATGAATAAACAAAATACTTACTGGTTTTAAAATGTTTTTTTAGGGATCATTCACAGCAGGAAAGTCTGCTTTGACTCGGACCAAAGGCGATGTTGATTATTCATTCATTTTTTTTCGGCTTAGTCTCTATTTCAGAGGTCGGCATGCGGAGTTAACCACCAACTATTCCATCATATGTTTTAAGCAGCGGATTCCCTTACAGCCGCAACCCAGTACTGGGAAACACCAATACACTCTCGCATTCACACAATCATACAATACAGCCAATTTTATTTATTCATTTTCCTTCGGCTTAGTCCCTTTATTCATCTGGGGTCGCCACAGTGGAATGAACCGCCAACTCTTCCAGCATATGTTCTAAGCAGCGGATGCCCTTTCAGCTGCAACCCAGTACTGGGAAAACACCCATACACTCGCATTCACACACAAACACTCATGCACTATGGCCAATTTCATTCATTCATTTTTCTTCTGCTTAGTCCCTTTATTCATTAGGGGTTGCCACAGCAGAATGAACCGCCAACTTATCTAGCATATGTTTTACAGAGTGGATGCCCTTCCAGTCGCAACCCAACACTGGGAAAACACCCATTCACACACATACACTATGGCCAATTTAGTTTATTCAATTCAATTTCAATTTTAGTCAATTCACCTATAGTGCATGTCTTTGGACTTGTGGGGAAAACCGGAGCACCCGGAGGAAACCCACGCTAACACAAGGAGGACATGCAAACTGCACACAAAATTGCTTACTGACTCAGCCAGGGCTTGCACCAGCCATCTCCTTGCTGTGAGGCGACAGTGCCAACCACTAAGCCACTGTGTCGCCTTACTTGGTAATATGTTTTTTTAATTTAATATTTTTTGGAGAAGTGTAGCATAAAGCACTGCAGGACACTTAAATGCCATGCCTGCTACACAAACACAATAAAATAAAAGCAACATTTGCAATGTTTGACACTCATTCTCATATTTGCAAAAAGAGAGCTTCATTTATGGAAAAACAGGCAGCGGGAGTTTAGAAAGGCTTTGATGCTTTGTTGATTCTCATTAAGGAGCTGAAAGCTTGAATAGCTGTTTTAGAGAGACACCTGGGAGGCCTGAATGGAGGCTGTCACCGTGAGTTTATGTCCCAGCGCAGGCAGACTCATGAGCTGAGCAAAGGCCGTCTGTCACTCCAGAGGTGCCACTCAGAGTCTCCAGAGATGCCACCGAATACAATGAGCACCTGGGAGGATTTACAGATCCGGAAATGTGTCTGTCAAAGCACTGTGAGAGGTTAGCCAGGCTCTGTTAGAGGATAAAATAGCTATCACATGCTAACGAGCAGCGCTTCGTTTGTAACCTATTAGGTTGTGGAACAAAGGCCTGTGATGGATCTGCTGTGGAAATTCAGTTTATGCTGAAAGAGAAGGACGTTTTCTCTATTAAATTCAGTTTGAACCTCAGTTTGGCTCAGTTGGCATTTCTGTGAGGATTTTGCATGTTGTCCCTGCGTTCTTGTGGGTTTCCTCCGGGTGCTCTGGTTTCCCCCACAGTCCAAAGACATGCTACAGGTGAATTGGGTAGGCTAAATTGTCCGTAGTGTATGAGTGTATGAGGGTGACAGGCCCAGATGACAGGCCGGCCGCAATGTGTAAAAAAAAGTCGTTATATGGACAAGTCTAAATGGAGGACTTGTTCCAAAGAGTCGACCCCGCAACCATATGGGACTAAGGCCGAAGAAGAAGATATATATATATATATATACTGTATGTAAAATTATCTATAACATATGTCTCAAGCTTAGTTCTTTGAGGGTCGCAGCTCTGCAGTTTTGCTCCAATTCTATCGAACACAGCTTATCCAAATATTTAAGGTGTTCAAAAGAGTCACACTTTTAATAGTTGCATCAGCTGGGTTTGATCAGGGTTGGAGCTAAACTGCAAGGAATTGAGTTTGAGACCTATGATCTATAATACATATACTTATATACATATTTAGTTAGTACATATTTTATTGTAATATCTTACAATACATACGTAGTGGCTTAATATGGCTTAATATTTTTGGCTCTTTTAAATTTCATGGGTACAAAGCACAACAGAATCACTATTAATTTGGAAAAAAAAAGTTATTGGATTTACTGTCACTTTCTAATAATTGAATGTGCTCTTTCATGAATGAGTAAAACAAATGAACAGATAAATTAAAAATAAAATAATTAGTTGCTCTGATGCTGTGATAATTTCGCAACCAAAAAACCCAACAAACAATCAAAATTGATTGAGGAAAATATAATAATAATAATAAAAATAATAATAAATACAAAAATAAATAATAATGATAATAACAATTTGTATTAATTTAATAATTTTTTAAATAAATAGCATGGAAAATATTTATTGAACACGTCACCATTTTTCTCAGAAAACATATTTCTAAAGGTACCGTTGACATGAAATTTCCCCCTATGTTGGTAGCAACCAACGAAATCCATATATACAAAGAAAACAAATTTAATTAGTTTACAAATTAAATTATAGTAAAATGAAATAAGGCGGGGATTGAACATTAAGACAGGGAGGTTTAGAAAGGCAGTGAAAGCCCAGATAGCAGCTGAAATCTCTTAGTAGTTCTTCAGTAATCTTCTGTCCTTTATCATTGTAAATGAATATCAGCTGCTTCAGTCCAACATCTACATTGACAGGATGATGAAGATGAAACCAGGGTGGACATTTCAGCAAGCCAATGATCCAAAACACAGCCAAGAAAACTCTCAAATGCTTTCAGAGAAAGAAAATCAAGCTGTAGAATGGCCCAGCCAATGTAGAAAATACAAAATTAAAGATTAAATTTGATAGACGAGACCCACAAAACTATCAACATTTTTACACTGTTGAAGTCGCTTGAGCGATTCATGTGACTTTATTCTCTAAATTAAAGAATAGTTTTTAAGCTGCCATCACCAAAAAACCTTTTTATATGAAGTATTAAATACATTTCAGTAGATCAGCACTTTCTCCTCTTGTTATTCCATTGTAATTACACACAACTCATTTTTCAGATTTTTTTGTTTTGTTTGATTTTTATGTTTGTATTGTTGGGTTTTTAACAAAATCTGGTTCAATTCCATGTCAGCAGCTCTTTTAGAAATATTATTAGTTAAATATTATTATTATGGGAAAAAACATGACGCGTTAATACTTATTTTCCCCACTTCATGTGTATATATATGTATATTGAAAAGAAATCATAATGCTAATATACAGTAATAATTTAAATTAATTAATATATTACTGTTGTTATTTGACATACAGTAGTGCAAGTGATAGCATGCCATTCTTGCAGGGCCATATGGTAGTAAATAGCTGCCAGTTTGGACCTGGTTGTTCTGGCTCAGATGAAGCTCTGCTAACGAGGCTCTGTGTATGGGCTCAGGGAATATGAGCAGGGTGAATTTCCCATCAACTTGGAAAGTGTGAATTAAAAGGCCCTACAGCACATATAGATTGCAAGCCTGATTCTTCCCATCAGCACCTTAACCGCTAATGACAATTGATTAGACAGTAACTGAGTAATAATGATTGATCTCAGAGAGACAGATTTCTGACCGTAGGCATATAATTTTGGTTTATTTTGTGGCTCACTCCGTAAATAAACAATCTATTTAGATTGGTAGTTGCTGTTTGAATCATGTAAAGTTGCAGGTTGTTTTTATGTTTCATTTAGGCAAGGAAAGGCAAGTTTATTCGTAAAGCACATTTCATACACAGTGAGAATTCAAAGTGCTTTACATAAACAGGAATAAAAGAAGCAAGTATAAGAAAATAAAAATGATAAAATAAAATACATAAAAACAGATAAAATGTGTTATTAAAGAATGAAAAGAAGAGAAAAAAATAAAAGTGCAATGTTCTTTAGGAGCAGAACATGTGAAATCAATGATTCTGCAAGAATGGATGAGCATGCAGAAGAATTGCAACTTATTCAAATAATGACTCCATGAAATGTACTGGCTGTATTTTCTGGCTCATTTGTTTGTAGTATGAAATGTGCTATGACTTGTAATGCAGAGTGACTTACTGTGTTTTATTGGCTAGTTTAGTCCTGTCATATATAAATAATTCTGACTCTAAAACCAACATAGCTGCAAGCCCCTTTGCTAATGAGTGATTCAATGAATTGTTTTTATAAATATTATGCAAAATAGCTTTATTTAGAAAGGAAGCAAATGCTTCTCTTTATGAATAAGTAATTGGATAAGTTAAGAACAGATTTTTTTGGTTTGCTTTTAGGTCCAACATATCCCAATGTTACTGTGAGACAGTTGTTCTGCTCAGGAAAGCAACAAAAAGGAAAGAAAAGAAATGAAAAGGGAGAAAAGGGAAAACAAAACTAAGAGGAAAATATTAAATGCAAACAATTGAAAAACAAAACAAAGGCAAAGCAAAATAAATTGAAAACAAAACCAAAGTAAAACAAAGGGAAAACAAAAGTGAAACAAAACAAAACAAAGACATGAATAAAAAAGAAAACAAAGCAAAGTGAAAACAAAAAAGAAGGAAAAAAAGGTGAAAAAAAACATGGCAAAACAAATATATAAAAATAAAACAAAACAAAGGCAAAACAAAACATAGGCAAAACAAACCAGGGAAAAACAAAATAAAGGTAAAACAAAACATGGCAAAACAAAACAAAGACATAAAAAATTTAAATAAAACAAAGGCAAAACAAAACAAAGGCAAAAGCAAAACAAGGACAGAACAAAATGAAAACAAAACAGGCAAAATAAAGCAAAGGCAAAGCAAAACAAGGCAAAAACAAATTGAAGACGGAACAAAGTGAAAACAAAACCAAAGCAAAATATAGGCAAAATGAAACAAACATCAAAAACAAAAACAAGACAAAAAGAGAATGAAGACAGAACAGAGTAAAAACAAAACGATGGCAAAACAAGGCACAAAAGAGAATTAAGACAAAACAAAGTAAAACAAAGGGGAAACAAAACAAGGCAAAAAATAAAATAAAACAAAACATAGGTAAAACAAAGGGAAAGACAGAATAAATTGAAAACAAAACCAAAGCAAAACAAAGCAAAGCCAAAACAAAGCAAAGACATGAAAAAATGAAAACAAAGCAAAGGGAAAACAAAACAAGGCAAAAACTAATGAAGACAGAACAAAGTAAAAACAAAACCAAAGCAAAACGGAAAACAAAACAAAGATGTGAAAAAATTAAATAAACAAAGCAAAGAGAAAACAAAACAAAGTGAAAAGAAAAGGATACATAAACGAAGGGAAAACAGCTGGCTTGCTGGTATGAAATAACTATATCAATGACTTACTCCATTTTTTTACTTTTCTAATGTTAAGTATTGTTTGTTTCTTTTCCTCAGTCTGGTACTTTTATAATTAAATAAAAACGAGTATCCCAAAATTACATAAAGTCAGACCATGTCTTGCTATTGTTTACAAATCTTCCCATTTTTGTGTGTGTCTGCAGTATGCATTAGACGCACTGTAGGCGGTCTCGAGGCTGAGACTAGTGATTAATCTTGGTCCAGTAACTGTGAAATAACAATTAAAAAGAAGTGAAAGGAATTCGAAGCATCGTAATTACTTTCACGCATGAAGATCTGCTGCTTATTATGCACAAATCATACTACTGTAGCAACCACCAAAGTGTAGAGTTATGACTGACAACTGTGTGTGTTGAAGTATATTTCTCCCCCAAAGCAAAAAAAAAAAAAAAAGTAAAAAAAATCATTCGCTCTACTTTTTTTTTTCCTGCATGGATCGAAAAGAAAATCTCTTTTGGATGTCAAGACGATTCCAAATGTTCAGCTAAACACATATGAAATGTCTGCAATATGGCAGCGAGCGACCCGGGTGTTTGCTTTTGATTGCTGTGTTTTCTGCTGGTTTGTGACAGAGGCGGCATGCGATGCTCGCATCACTCTGAGCTGTTTATGAACATTAGCATATCTTTGATGTCAGAGGTGTGCCGTAATGTATGCATTGTTTTAATGCTCCTGGTTCTTTTCTCGTCTCCTCCCGGGCTTTCTTTCTCAGTATTTGACTCTCTGCATTTGTATTCTCTCTCTTTGATCCACATTCTCCATAATGACTTCCACATTACTCAGCTGATTGCTTTATTACAGGGCCATATGACTTCAGCTCACTGTCTGCACTTTGTTTTATGGCTAATGTGGCTAGGATATTGGCGAGGTGAGATTGATGCTGTCAGAATTGAAGCAGCAAAAACCTTCATCTTTGCAAAAGCAGAGTTAATGTTCATTGAAATCTACCCAATGTTTTGCACAAATATATAATTTTGTTTCATTTCGAACTAGGAAATGTAGTCCACACTGTAAAAAAAAATGTAATGACACAGTCAAGACAATAAATATTTTATATGTTGATTTATGTTGACTTATTTTATTAATGATTATATCAACTAAGTTTGTTATACAAAGTTTTGCTTAGTATTTTTAGTCAGTTTGATTTGATGCTATTTGAGATGACTAGAAAAGTAAATTTGATTAAACTAAAATATTATATTTATTTAAGTCATATATAGGGTTGTACGATTTACCTGTACTATGATAGTATCGTGATACTGGCTCCAAAATACTGGTTGTGCCACTGTAGTTTAGAAACGATAGTATCATCATTAACAGTCTGTCTACAATAGATGATGTTGCATGTGGAAAAGTCACTAAAATGCTCACGTTTTGGCAATAATAGACCATTGTATTTTAATAGTCTATGGAGCCTTCTTAGGTTGCAAAACTGTGTAGAAGTCATGCCTTTTATGGTAGCCTTTTGCATATTTTCTGATGCTTCAGTTTGAATCTGAATCCATTCATTTCTGCTCCTGTCATTATGATTTAATAGCTACCACAACTGTGACAATCTCTTAAAAAGAACAACTCACAAAGTGAAATTTTGAATTACTAAAAAATAAAGATGAAAACCCAAAATAGCAACGGGAAAACATTGAATCTATTTTTGACCATTTCATATAGCCTAAGTTTGTTGGACAAATGCTCTTTATATTAATACTTTTATGTATTTATTATTATTTTATGTATTTTTTCCTGGTATGAATACACTTTAGGTGAAAAGACATGCAAATACTTTTTTTCAATACTAAGGGAATTATAAATTAAATTCAAGTAGGCCTATAATAACAAATACAATACAGTATTTCTGACATTTTTCTTTATTACATGGATTTGAGTTCTGAATTGCAGTATTGTAATACTACTTGGTATCATGATACTTCAGCTGGTATAGTATCGTGACATGAATTAATGGTATCGCGACAACCCTAATTATATATTATTATAAATATTTATATTCAGTCATTCATTCATTTTCTTTTCAGCTTAAGGAGGTCGCACAATACATGCACCATGTGTCGCGCAACGCAGCGCCGTGCATTTTAGAATTCTAAACATAGATTTCTATTATTGTATGTACACAAGTGCCGCGGCTGTCCACGGCGTCCAGCCCCAACTCAGGACACTGTTCATATTTCTGCCGCGCCACAGAGCGCCATCTGAATAGTTTCATTTTAAACAACATGCAAATGTGCGCGTCTGGTGTGCGTTACTTCCAACTCTCATAGAATACTTTCCTTTAGCTTAGTCTCTTTATTAATCAGGGGTCGCCACATTGGAATAAACCACCAACTTATCCAGCAAATGTTTTACACAGCGGATGCCCTTCTAGCCCCAACCCAGTACTGGGTAACATCCATACACACGTACACTACAGCCAATTTAGCTTTTTCAATTCACCTATAGTGCTTGTCTGGAAAAGGAAACCCATGCGAACATGGTGAGAACATGCATACCCCACTCAGAATTCCAAATGGCCCAGCAGGGACTCGAACCAATGACCTTCTTGCTGTAAGGCGACAGTGCTAACCACTGAGCCACCTTGTTGCTCTATTTATATCATTAAAAATATTAAGTCGGCAAAATTTTTATTTACTGTGTATTTTCATTATTTCTGAATGAAATTATACACAACGCATATTAGGGCTGGGTATCAATTCAGATTTTTGATTTACAAGCTTTCTCGATTCAATGAATGCAATTACATTTAATTCAAACAGTACTGAAATTTTCTAAACTGAATAGAGTGAACATCATTTTACAAATGGTAAATAAAAAAGAGCCACATAATTGTTTTAACAGCTATTGCACATAAAAACCCCACCTCAGTAGCCTAATAATGCAGAGCTGTATAGTCTGAGAGTGTTCAGCTTTTTTTTTTCTTGTTTTTTAGAATAACAGCTGAAAAGGTTGCACATCAGAAAAGTCACATGTCTTATTTAAAGAAGATTAGGCTATTTTACATTTATAATACAATGTAAACTTAATATCTACAATATTTTACCTCAACATGACAAACTGCCACAAGATGCACTAAATGCAATTTTCTTGGCTGATTCTGGTTTTCGACTTTTTGATTAAGGACCTGCTGATAAAGATTTTTGCCTATTAGGCCTGTCATGATATCTATTTTCTGATATACAATATATTGCAACCAAATATATTGTGATAAATTATTGTCATTTTTAGGCCATTTTATGCCACAATGACAATATAATATCATCACAATGCAAGTATACTCTTCCAAAGAACACATAATATTGTATTGTTAAGAATATGCAATTGAATTAAAGTAATTTTAACAATTTAATGAATAGGCACTGGAAACAGATTGTAAAAACACATTTATCCTAAACAGATAAATAATAAAAAATGTTAACATAAAAATTGCAAGGTAAAAACATAACAGAGGCTGCAATATCTGCTACCAGATCTATTTTCAGTTTTCAGACACTCTCATAAAAATATATACTAACATAATTTAAGGTAAATACTATAGTGTTTTTTAACCATACTGACACTGACACCTTCAATAGAGAAGGAGATGTTGCAAAATCATCTAAAATGTGGCTAGAATTGCTTTTTATGTATGGGCGATATATGTTGCATCATCAAAAATGTTTGAGGTTATATCCATGTGTTGTGCAATAAGTCGATATATTGATTCAGGCCTATTGCCTCTTCTGATTGTATTTACCTATAGTTTTAACTACTACTACTATTAATAATAATAATAATAATAATAATAATAATAAAACAATAACAATAATAACAATAATAATAATAATCATTAAAAATTATTATTTTGTATTTGTTTACATTATTTTGAAGTTGAAGTGCACACTGAAAGAAATATAGGACTTCTTCACTCAGAATTTTTTTTAAAAATTCAACGCAATCTCACGGCAGTTTGTAACTTTTTGATTTAGTGGCTAATTCCTATGAATTTGTGCGATCTAATTCGTTCAATTTAGTACGATCACCCAATGGCTGTTGGGTTTAGGGGCGGGGTTGGGTACCATGCCTCCTTTTTAAAATCGTACATTTTCGCATGACTCAACTCGTAGAAATTCATACGAATTAGCCACTAAACTGACTAAACGTAAAATACTTACGGTATCAGGCTGGTAAATTTCATAATTGGTAAAAAAAAGAAAGAAAATCAATTAAATGGTATTTTATTTAAAGTCATGCTTTTACTGTGTACAGTGGAAAGGTTTAATGTAGTTCTTACATAGTAATAAATAACTAGCAAAAAGTTGTGTGCAATACTGGCGTGTTTGTTGTTGTCGTTTCTTGTCTCCTCTTAAGCTTTCTTTATCTATATATTACCCGTCTGCATTTGTTTTCTCTCTCTTTGATCCACTTTCTCCATAATGACTCTCGCATTACTCAGCTGATTGCTTTATTACAGTGCTATATGACTTTGTCTTCAGCACCAGACGCTTAAGCTCACTGTCTGCACTTTGTTTTACTGCAAATTTGGCTAGGATATGGATAAAGATAGTAGACTGAGTTCACCTTGTGGAAATCAAATCAAGGTGAGATTGATGCGGTCAAAATAGAAGCAACAGAATCCTTCATCTCCGCAAAAGCAGAGTTAAGTTTCATAGAAATCTACTCAAGGTTTCACTCTGCTTTGGTTACTGTGGAAACTGTTGGAAATCTCGGAGCGTCTGCCCACTTCACATGCTTCAGTAAAACACATGCCTGTTTATCTAAATGGAGACTTATGCTGTCACTGTTAAATTAGTGTTATTCACCAGTTATTTAAATGCCCACATCCAACTTAAAATGGCTGGAGCTTATTGCATGAAATGGTTTTCATTTTATTTAAATAGTGAATTGATTGTTTTATCTCTGTTTTTATTGGTCAATTGCTATTTAATTAAATAGTTGTGACGTGTTTGATTTGTTTGCTAGATTAAAAAGTTTTCTGTATGTATTGTCCAAAAAACCAGTCCACTTAATTTGACATGTTTTTATTTAATTGAAAGATTTTTGTATGTATTAAAATTTTGATAAACAGTTATTTATATCTTTCTAGAGAGAGAGAGAGAGAGAGAGAGAGAGAGATGTTTAATCTTTTTTATCAATCAATTAATCAATCAATCAATCAATCAATCATTCAGTTAGTCAACCAATCATCCAAACAACCCACCAGTCAATTAACCAATGAGTCAACCAATCAATTGTATGATCTTTGTACAATCAGATGTATAATCTTTTTTTTATCAATCAATTAATCTATCAATCAATCAATCAATCAACCAACCTGCCATCCAGCCAAACAACCAACCAGCCAAACAACCAACCTGTCAAACAACCAATCAGTCAACCAGCCAAACAACCAACCCGTCAACCAGCCAAACAACCAACCAGTCGACCAATCAGTCAACCAGACGACCAATCAGTAAACCAGACGAATAAATCAGTAAACCAGTGAACCAATCAGTCAACCAGCCAACCAATCAATCAATGTCACTTTAAAGCTTTTTAAAGCCAAAGATTGGCTGGTCTATTTATAAGCTGACATACAAGCGATCTGCTGATGTATCGATTGATCTTCACGGCTTTAAAACGCTCCAGTGTCCCTAAATCTGTTGATACACTCAGTAAAGTGTTCGGTGAACTGATTACATAACCAATCACAGTCATTTCTGTTGAGCATGTGAACACGATGGCAAATCAGCACTGTTAAAGAACACGCTCAAATATTAGTAGGAAATTAACGTTTTTAAAATTCCAGTACCGATTGGTATCAAATTTCAATATCGTGACTAACCTGCACAATATATCATTTCAGCATTAATACCACACTGTACAAATCCAAAATAGTCACATCGCAGGATTTGTAATGTCAGTTGTTTTAGTTTATTCAGCCCTTAAGAAATGACCTTAACCTTACTAGAGTAAATTTATTTTTTCAAGATTTTGAGTTTTAACAAATGTATTATTTACATTTTGATTCAATAATTGTCACTGAATACTGTTTGACTCGCCAGAAAACCATAAAACACTGTCTATTTTATTAGTCTTTGCTGTATTTATATTTGCTTGTAATTTTTCTGTCCTATGAAATCATCCAAATCAGTCTAAAGCTCTTCATTATTGCCAAATACAGATATTCAAGACATCTGGTAAAATTTTATTCATATCCCAATCTATGTTGTAGTCAAAAAAAACTCACATTGTCACTTATTTCCAATATCGTGCAGCCCTAGATTGTATTTATTGCTTGTGAGCATTGACTATCTCAGTGGTGTTATATTTTTTTATTGATTGATTGATTGATTAATGATCTATTTTTAGCCAATTAGTTCTCAAAAGTGTTTTTATAGGTCAGAGACACTGCAATGTCATCTTTTCTTGCCCCAGGTGCTTTATACTGCGTGAGTACAGGCGAAATCATCACTATCATTAAATCCTAATGACCCTGTAATTATCCCTAGCTTTATTGGATAAACCTAGAGTGCATTCATCTCCATTCACTCTCCATATTGTGCTTTGTTGGCTCGATCACCTTTAATTTGCGGCTTGTTGTCTTGACCTTCAGAGGAAGCAAATCATTAGGATGTTGCAGAATATTGATGATTTTGGCTTTTTTTTATGCTGTGCCCTCTGAATCCCTCCTCATTGCCCGTGTGTGTGTGTGTGTGTGTCAGAGTTATTGTGTGTATACATGTATGTGTGTTGATTTGAAAGTAGAGCGCTTATGGCATGTTATGATGGAAAACATCACAGTGGGAGCAAACGCTTTTAGCTCTTCCTGTCTGCCCGACTGTTCTGCATGAGTTACCAAAGTGACAGAGCTTTTCTTCAGATGGGACACCCACACAACACATACACACACCTACACAAACACGTATAATTTCTGAGATGTGTCTGTGGTGTACGCCATCAGCTATTAGATGGAATACATAAACACTGATAATCAACAAGTCGCAATGCACAAAATGAAGTTTTATTTTTAATATTATTTATTATATTTATGCTTTATAAGACCTCTGAGTATTGTAGACTGTATTGTTTTGAGTCATGGGTATTCATTTTGTTTTGCCTGTATTACGGCTTGGCCATTTAGATGCACAAAATCATTATATACTATTTCATATTAATTTGACAACTTTTAATAGGAGTAAAAGTAAACTTTTTAAAGGGCACCTAAGGTGAAAATCAATAGAAACACAGTAAGTCTTTTTTTTGTTTCATGACCTTAAAATAGGATCCAAAATCTCCCATTTTGAGGCCTACCGCAATGTGACATAGGAGTGCAGTTTCCCCACCCGCCAAATTGATTGACAGATGCTTATCAACATGTATCCATACTAACATGTATAGTCATATCCACAAAACAAGATGTGTCCAAACTTTATAACGACATTGTGTGGGACTCATCATTGCAGAAAGGCTTGAATCCACAACAGATACATCAAATATCAGCTGGGAAAGTTTTTACTGTAGTAAGGGAGACCTGCTTCATTCTTGTCTGTCACTGTGCTGTTTATCTACGTAAAAGCTACACACATCAGAGCAATACAGAGGGATCTCTGTGGCTCTGACACGCACGTAGGAATGCTGTGCAGGGAGAACCAGCTCATTTGCACTAAAGGCACGGGCAACAAAAACAGCTACAATGTTGTAACAGCTCAAATTTCCCAGATTTAAAAAGGTATAATAAATAATTTGATGGGTATTTCGAGCTGAAACTTTACAGACACATTCTGGAGACACAAAATACTTACTCATATTAAATCTTGAAAAAAGGGGAAAAAACAGTGTAATAGAATCATATATATTTTAACCACTGTGTTTTTAATTTACCTGCTTTAAAACAATGGTAAATTTTATTAACACTGATAAATAGCAATTAAAATAACATAAAACTGTGTTGCTGTAAAGTATAAAACCACGTTTTTTCCTTTTTAGCTGATTAAAATAAATGTTAGTAGTCCAAAAGTATATCCAGTTAATTAAGATCATGAAACCTGTTCATTACAACAAGAGGTTATTAAGAATTTAACCAAAATGTAGTTAAGAAACTGAAAATAAATAATATGTTCTCAAATACGTTTTTTATTATTTAAATGAAAAGACATAAGTCAATTGCATGATTATGTTAATATTTTATTTATTTATTTTAGCCCCTTTGCTCTGAAATCAAGGTACAGTACCACTGCCGCAGGGGTGGTACCTTTTCAAAAGATGCACTTTTTTTTTTACCTGACATGTCCACATTTGTACAAGGTGCATATTAATGTCTATAAAGTACAAATGTGTGCATCATAGTACCTTAAAGGTACAAAATTGTACCCTAAAAATACAAAATTGTATTTTTTCAACATTTTGCAGGCCGCCCAGTTATGTCAAAATCCTTTTTTTTGTGTGTGTGTCCGCCCAATCTAACCAAACATTCGCAATCAATTAATTAGTGGAAAATGTTTAACCATTTCGTTGGCGCAGGCACAGTAACGAGGGTAAGCGAAACCATTAAATTTGTTTTTTTTCATATAAAGGACTCAGAAAGACTTTACCATATTCTCGAAGAGGACGAAATGACTTGTCGAAATTGGCTGCAGAATGTATGTACGCCATTAGTAATGTTTAATTGCCTTTTTTAAATCTACAGGTTTTAATCTTGTAATTGATCATTTGAGAGATATTGTCTGTTTTTATTGCTTTTCTGTCATTTATTTATCATTTTTCACATATAGTTAACTAATTATGTGATGTTGGTAAATAGTGTTTAAATCCGGCTACGACCACATATATTTCAAACCTGTGGAAAGCACTGAGTACTGCCCCAGTAACAGGTTTATTACCTTTATTTCTGAGAGTGAAATGCTTTGAAAAGTGAGTTTCATCTAAATTTAACAACAATATTAGTGTATTTCTCACAATTGTTTCAAGTAATCATAACAATGATGTAATTATAAAGCATTGGTTATTGAGCTGTTTAAATTTCTGTAAGTTAGTGATATGATTTGCATGAGTATTTCTCATGTAAGATGACAATATACTTATTTAGTGACTATCGTGTAGCCCTAGCTTTTATTTGTTGGTTTTGAAAGTACAGATAGCAGTTAACATATGTAAATCACCAAGGACCACAGTTTCAGCCAAAAAATATTCATGTTGTACTAAACAAACAAAAAAATCCCCTACATCTTTGAGTAAATTAAAACAAAAATGTCCGTTGTTGTGGTTGTTGTTGTTGTTTGGGGTGAACTGTCTCTTTAAGAATGGAATTGTTTGTTTGTTTTGCCATCTTGAAGACATGCCTCTGATTTGCTCCTCGTCTGATGCTTTAAGTTTTCTGTGGTCAGCATTTCCAGAGGCTATCCACATGGGCCAATTCTGCATGAAATATAGCTGCAATACTGTTCACATGTGGTCAGCACGCACTCGTAATCCTTGTTTTATAGGATTTACAAAGGGGCAGTCTGTTGTTGTTCCCTCAGACAGGCATCCCATTGTGGTCCGCATTTGGGAAAGGTAAAGCACCATTAAATTTTATGGCTTTCCATACATATTCAGGGACGGTAAGTGAGCTGAATGCGCATCATAGATCATTGCAGACCAGAGGGCAGTTTTAATACAGTTTCAATATTAATCATGGACAGCACTTCATAACAGAGTGGCCTACCCAGAGACAGAAATATGACTGTGGAAAGGCTTGGATGAATGTGCTGCGAGGCTGATCAATACAGAGGAAGATTTTTGACTACCTACTGCTGTTCTTTTTTCACTGCATTTTCTATTTGTGGATCGAGGATTGAGATAGTCATGTAATTAGCAGCTGTATTGTCGATAACAGGGTGAAACTATTCACTTAATAAATAAAAAAAACAAGTGATCAAGATGAGAGTGTGTAGGTGGAAATTTTAGACTGGAAAATAGTGCTGTTTCTGCATTATCAGAGTAATTTATAGATTTTTTTTTTGGTTATCAGATGAGACTTTAATTTAATTTAATTTAATAGATAATTAACCATTTAACATAGTATAACATAGTAATATATAATAATAGAAGTATAAATAAAAAGAAATATAGTTTATAATAATATTTATAATATAGAAATAAATTTTTTTTTAATTTTGAAAACATTTATTTATTTATTTATTTATTTATTTATTTATGTATTCATTTTATTTTTTGATTTAATTATTTATTTTACTAAATTATCCTTCTTTAGAAAACATAAAAAATAAAATGTTCCAAGCTATTGAAAAAATAAAAAATACAATTTTCCAAGCTATATATACAAAAGTGTGTATTAAGTATAAATACAAAATAGGGCAGAAATTTTATATACATTTCATATTTATTTCTATATAGTAGGTTTTAAATATTTTCTTATTATTAGAATTTTATATCTACATTTATTATTAATATAAACAAAAATATTCATCTTAATGCAAATATTCAAAATATTCGTAATTTCACATTGATTGGGATGTTTTTTACTGGAGTGCATCTGCATAAAATGTACAAAATTATACATAAAAAAATATTTTATATGCATTGAACAAAACACAGATAAAAACAATAGAACAAAGATAAAAATGAAATTAACTAAGGGTTTGTTATAGTGCTGAGAACACTATATTAGTACAGAAATGCAATAATCAAATGAAACATAGCGTGCTATAGTTTTTGTTATGTAAATAATTAAACGCAATCCATCATTGTTAAAGTGATAAACTTCACGAGTCTTGTCTAAATGGTTTAAATTCATTTGAAATAGCTTGGTATCCTGCGATGTGATTTGCAAATGCACACATTACAATAATAATGCTAAAAAGATATTTTGTGCAGCCCTAATTCACATATTTTTACATTATTTGTTTGTTTGTTTGTGAAAATATGAATTTTTCCAAGCTTTTGACTGCAGGAATATATAGAAAATGGGGCTTGGAGTATTTCCTTATTATCAGAATTTTATATCCAAATTTATTATTAATTTATATTAAAAAAGATTCCTCTTATAATGCAAATATTACAAATAATCACATATATTGTTATATTCACATTTTTTTACATTGTAAAAATATTTATTTAATTATTAATTGATTCTATTAATTTGTTTATTTTATCATATTAGACTTCTTTTAGAAACATAAAAGTACGCATTTTCCAAGCTTTTGACTGAAAGTGTATATATACAAAATAGGGCAGAAATTTTGTATATACATTTCATATTTATTTGTATATAGTTGGTTTGGAATATTTGCTGTTATTCTTTATTTACATTTTTTTATAAAATAAAATGTAAATTTTTTATTAAAATAAAAAATGCAAATATTACAAATATTCAAATTTATAATATTCACATACAATGCTCAATATGTATGAGTACACCCCTCACAAATCCCTCATTTAAATTAATATTTTCTATAGGAAGCTTTACAATGTTAAATTTATATATACTGTATACATTAGATTAGTCAGTACTAAAGCTAATTCTGTAGCGTATCTAACAAGATTTATAAAACTTATGATAACTGGCCAAAGTTAGTACACCCACAATTATTTTAGGGAACAATATTCAAATTAAAAAAATTAAAAAACAAAATTCAAGAGAAACAAAAGATTTATAAAAATGTTATTGATTTTTTTTAGTTAGAAATTTTTTCCTGATATTTTGCATTATTTTTATTTTTTATTTTTATAAATACATTGTTAATGTATATTATTAGTACTGTATATTATTAATTTTCACATACATATATTTTCATGAAATGTCTCTAATACAGATGACAGCAAAGAGCAGAATAAAGCAGCTGGAAGATCAGCACAAACTCTCATTGCTGTTGTTGTTGTGGAGTGATGCTGATGCATCCCATCCTTCCCTTTCAAGAACTCTCGCCAGTCTCATTTGTAAGCAGACACTTGCTTTCTGAATATATTAGAGCTTTCAGACTGAACAAACATGGCTAGGTGAACAGTCAGTCGCTGAATTTGCTTTTGCCAAGTGGCTCTAATGGGGCTTATGAGTGATCTGAAGAAACCCTTGTACTCAGTGTTTGTGTGGGACGGTGACAAGTGGCTTTCACAACGGGACCACTGAGAGTGACGTTGTGACATTATTGAAAACGACAACACTGAAACCTGTCCTGGCCGGACCTCTCAATCTTCTGAGAGAGCAAATGTAGGCTCAAAACCTCAAATACTTTTTTTTCTGTCCTCCATGCCCTAGATATGAGCAGCTTGTACTTTTTGTGTGAGCCATTGGTATATAAACTGTGACCTACTTTGGTGAATAATGGGATATGCATCATTTGGTTTGGATCGCAGGACAGAGCTTGACCTGAGCTGCACCTCCAGCACAATCTGTGTTATATACAGTGCCCTCTACTAATATTGGCAGCATTGGTAAATATAAGCAAAGAAGGCTGGGAAATGTTGGGAAAAAAGCTGGGAAATAAGGCTGGGAAAAAAGATCGCGATCTCGATTCGACCCCCTAGACGATCTTAATCCAGCATTTATACGATTCTGCCAATCATATTTTCAATTTCAGGAGAGAAGCAAAGGCGGCCCCACGAGGCTTTTCATTGTTTCACATACATTGCTTAGCAACATGGACACCTGCGAATGATGTTAAAAGAGTCACATACTGTATTTATAATGTATAAATTACCGAAAAATGTCATTTTTGTCTTCATATAATGCTGTATTTGCGGCCGCACACGTGACGTCAGCTGCTGACCATGAGCTGTTATCACAGAGAGGGCAGGTGCGCCCTCTAGTTAATGATAGACGTGTGCGCATCTAATTTTGTGAACAGAACCTGCGTATGCTGTGAATAACAGTTAATACATTTGTAAACAATATTCAATTTGTGGGACAGAGTGATCGTTTGAGAGCTGCACGCGAAGTATGAACAGCACTTAGCAGTGAAAATGTAACCAAAGTGTGCACATCATTTACATAATCATTTCACATTTTAGAGTTATGATTGCGACAAGCATTTAATATGTTTTTTCTTTCATAGCGAATGCATGAAAATAAATGTTTACAGTGTCAGTATAACTACTCTAGCCTATATAATGTTAATTTTACCAGCGAATTTAATGGTAGTCAATGACAGATTGCAAGCATATATCTCAAACATAATTCAACATCATAATTATTATAAGTAGAATAGAATTATTTATAGAAACCAGTAGACCTACACATAATATTAATATTGTTGTTTTACTATATGTTGGAGAAAAAACAATAATAATTGCAGACTCATATTAAGCTTTATTTTACATCTAGAGAATCGTGAGATAATCGTGATCTTTATTTAAAGCAAAAAAAAATCGTGATTCTCATTTCAGCCAGAATCGTGCAGCTCTACGGTACAGCATTTTCACAGCTAGTGTTTTTCAGCAAATGATAATCTTCCGGTCAGAGCTTAATGTGACTCATTTGAATTTCATACAGTTCCTTTTACAGTATCGGTGTTGTAATGTAATTATAATACATTCAGTTAATTAGACTTAAGCATTCATTTAGTTGTTCAAGCATAAAATAAGACGAAAGGCAGTGTAGCTGCTAGCATCGTCAGGAGAGTGCAGAAATTGCAGTGAAAATACTGAGGTAAAACTGTAATTTTTTGAAGACATGGTGGGGGGAAATGTAATTTAATGCAGTGCTTCTTCTCTGGTCTGAGACCCACTTTATATTGTATATCTATCAGGCAGTGAAAATCACTGATTTTTAAAGAAATCAGACCTTAACCCCCAGGGGTCTGAGGGGATTTTGGGGACCCTGAGATGTTTTGACATGCTGTGACATTTGTGCTTATTTCAGCTACTTATTACATAATGCTGGCCAACATGTATTTTCTTTACATAACAAACTGTAACTAGTAGGGCTGGGCGATTTAGCAAAAAAAAAAAAAAAATCTATTTTTTTTATAAAGTTTGACCGATTCAAGATTTTGATTTTGATTTTTTTAAAATTTTTTATTTTATTTTTTTATTGTGTTACTAGTCTTCTCAAAACATTACAACAACATGACTGAAGTAACATTCTCTTTAAAAGTAACTTTGTATTTTTCATGGCCATGTCATACAAAAATCGGTCAAGGTGTAAATAAATGTAAAACAAATTCACGAGTTAAATAGCGTTGCTGAAGATTTGAATAAGAAATATTTGTGTAAATATTGCAATTGTAGGAATACAGAGGTATTTTTTGCAAGTTTTGCTGAGCCTAGGAAAGACTGGCTGTCAGCTCGGCTTTGACTTTGTCTTCATATTGCCTTTTTCTTAAAAAGATACAGTGGAAGTAAAGAAGTGAACATGGAAACTGTAAAGCCTAATTTAACCCAATGTGTGAAGTTGTGGACGTATAGCAGGAGCAAATACAAGCACCAGATGTGTGTCTAATATAAAATTATATATTTAATCTATTTTCCTTTTTCCCCCTTTTAAATACCGATCATTTGATGTGCTTTGCTCCACTCTCTGTATTATGGTGCCTGATCTGTCTGGTTTTCAGTTATGTCCGCTAAATGACGTCATGGGGGCGGGTACTTCCATTTTAACTGCTACAGTCCCTCACCTCTACTCGTGTTCAAACCAAAAGGTCGACGTGGTTTTTCACATGGCAGGCTTTTACGTCTTTCATACATGTTGAGATCGAGTTTATCGACTTGATGAGGGAATATCTTGACAATCCGCACAGACGTGCAACAAGTAAAATCCTACATGACTTCACGCTTTAACAGGAAGTCAAGCAGGTCGCATACCAGAAACGCCACAACACGGCTCGCACATGACAGTTTAAACTATCACACACCAAACGCGCACATTCACATGACATTTAACATGAAACTAATCAGATAGCGCTCTGTGGGCCGGCTGAAATATGAACTGCTTCGTGAATTGTGGCTGGGCAGCGCTGGTGTATGTATAGAAACCTGTTTAGCATTCTAAAATCCATGGTGCTGCGCGTCGCGTTGCCGAGAGGCGCTTCTGGTGTGCTTCCTGCTTCATACAGAGAGTGAACCAAAGCGCATTGGTGCCATTATAATGTATTAAATATATATATATTAAAAAAATCGCGATTTCTCGATTGGATTCAAAATGAAATCGTCTTAAAACGTAAATTCGAATTAATGAAAAAAATTGGAAAAATCGCCCAGCCCTAGTAACTAGAAACAAATTGTTTTTTTTTTTTTGTTTTTCAAGAACTATCTCACCCTAGTTTAAAAGAGTTTAAAAAAAAGCCTCATCCTCAACAACAAACTAAAGTATCTTCAGTTTTTTTTATTGTTATTTAAAAAAAAATGGTTAAAAAAGGAAAATCATTTCCCAGCATTCTTTGCTTAAAGTTACCAAGGGTTCCATTATCAGTGGAGAGCACTGTGTTTGTGTATGTGTGAATGCCAGAGGCAGGTTCAAAGTGAAATAGCGCCTTCAATCCGTGCAGCATTGATCAGAGAGGCCTCAAGCTCTCTTTGCTTTGCTGATGAGGAACTGGAGGGGAAGCGGTGGGGAATGTTTGAGACACATGAGCCAGACAGACATTGCCACGGGCAGTGCCATTTAGATTCAGGTTGGAGAGCGGTAAAGACGAGACCCCACCGGGGAGAAAGTCCATCTGCGAGACCCCAGGTGCAGCTGACACAGGTGCTGGAGAACCCAGAGGAGCTGAGACAGCCTGCTCCACCAGACCAGAGTCTAAAAAAACTCAAACCAATGAAAAAACAAAAGCAAACAAATGACAAGTGCAAAGCTGCATGGACAAAATTATCAGCTCTAAAGTGCAGAGTGGCTTGTTTTTCTGCTGCTTACTAATTCCTTTTAGTGAGACACAAGCTGAACATTTAGCTAGAAGTCTCCAGGAGTAGTTCACCCAGGAATAGAAGGGCAAAAAATGAATGTTTATTTACTCTCTTGACATTCTCACTACATTTTAGTATCGCAACTTGTGATTGAAGCTCTAAAAGAGATTTAGGACAGGATGTTTACGGCAGGTTTTGTATAAATTTAGTGGTTTACATTGGCAAGCTTAAAAAAAAGAAGGTTTTTGTTTTTAAAAATGCTTGCTAGGGATGGGACGATAACCATTTAGTTTAGAAAAGTCAAGGTTTTAAAACCTATTTAAAAATCTAATGAACACAGCAGAAGTCAATGATTCATTTGGATTATTAAGCCTGACATGTTCACTGCTCCAAAATATTTTAAATGTTTCCTAGACCTTTGGAAATAACATATTTCCGAGCAGTAATCACAACACCATCAATCCGTGATATCTTTATATCTTTATGATAACTTAAGGTTATCATATTGTCGAAAATTACAAACTAAAATGTCGGATTGTGGTCAATAACCTTCATTTATTACAAACATTTTAATAAATGGGAAAATTGAATTGGGAAAGAAGATATAATAAAAAGGGTTCTAATGACAGTTAATCAGTATATTGTAGCTGCGCTGTAACCCTTAAATAGAATGTTTTAACATGGCATCATGTTATTCTTGTTCTAAATTTGCCTGGTAATGTATTTAATAGTGGAGGAGGAGGCCATTTCTTCTGTTTTTAGCTAATTAGTAAGTGAGGTAAACCTACAGTATGTTGTTTATTTGATTTACTTTTATTCAGGTAAGTTAGTTTGTAGATTTCTTTTGTTTGTTGTTTTGACATTCTCCAAACCCTTAGCAATGGGTAAAATTATAACTAATTGTTTAGTTAATGTTTAACTATACATTTATAGTTAAACATTGTAAGTCAACAAATAAATAAATAAAGCTGATGATGTTAATTTGTTTTTCCTTTACAGTTTGGAAATAGTATTTTGATGATAGCTCAAGAATATATTTAGCTTCTAGACACCAATTCCTATTAAAATGATGTTCTTGAAGAGCATCTTGAAACTTCAGGTCTTAAGCAATAAAGACGAGCCAGCGATTTGCCAAAAACAACAGCAAGCATTGCTGCAAAACAAATTGATTATAGATCTCGGCGGTCTCTTCCTCCTGATGCCGAGAAGACTGAGAGGGAGGTGGGGTGCTATTCCCACTGATTGTCCATTAGACTCTGCATTAATCCTTAAATGCAAAATCAATACTGAGAGGCAAATGAGATCAGAGCCCTGCTGGAGAGGGAAAGAAGGGAAGTAACAAACTCTGAGGGAAAAAAAAAACATGTGCCAGTCATGCTTTGAACAGACATTTGTTCATTTTCTTTCCTGTGTTATGTTAGAGCTTGGGGTGTTAAAGACTGGTCGAATATATTTAATCAGCAGCAATGATTGCAAAAATAAAGACATTTGGGTCATAAATGCAGTCAATCCATAAAAAATACTGAGCACGCAAACTAAAATTCGCAGATACTGTACATCTTCATGCATTGAGTGGCGCAAGTTCATTGTATTTAATTGGCTGCTTCAGGAACAGCAAAGTCTGGAATTACTTTAAACTTTGTTGTGTAAAAATGTTATCACGATGACACAACCGCAGTGAGGAATCATGATATCCAAACATCGAAATCAGTTTAACTGCAGAATGCATGAAAGACTGCTCTCCTGATCGACTGGCAAATGATTGAAAATTGGCCATTCTTTCACACGATCGGGACGTTACCTGACAGCAAGAATTTTGACAGATTATTTCAACTAAATAGTTTTAAAATAAAACTCCAGGTCATTGTTAACTTTTTTTTTCAAGCTGTATTAAAATTTTTGCTTTATGAGTAGAAATTCTTCTAGACATCATTCATAATTGCTTTCAGAGTGAGAAATAAAATATTAGTCACTTTTTAAGTTTTCAGCAAGTGCTTTACCAGAACAAGATTAAAAAATATCATAAAATAAGCATCTACAAATATAGTAATCTGAACTTTTGTGAGATAAGCAAGGAGAAAAATGTACAGATTCAAACAGTGGATAATACATTTATACAACTTGTGGCATTTTTTGCAGAAACTCTACATTTATTTTAATAAGGATCATTTTAAAATCAATTTAAATGTTCATTATTTATATTTTATGATTATTATTTACTTTCATTAGATATAATCAGAGTGGGACTCCTTTTCATCCTTGGAGTTTCAAGCCTTAGACTGGCCCACCTCAGTTCACAAAGGACTATATTAAAATAATGTCATTTCCAATTCAGTTTCTAATTACACTATCACATCTTTTTCAAGAAAACAGCTGCTTTAGAGCTTCAAATGTTAAACAACCTTACAGTTTTATATGTCTTAACAATAAAAATGAAAAAAAAAATAAAATAAAATTAATGAGGCTATGGTCAAATAAATAAATAAATAAATGAAAAAAAGTGCGACTGCGACTGCGACTGCGACTGCCGACGGCTCCGTTCGCCATGCTGGAGAGGAACAGTCTTCGCAAATGGAGCGCAGAGTGGGTGTCATCGACTACATCTCTCATCTGATTGGCTGAAAGCTACGAGTTGCCCCGACTCTGCCAGGAAAGTCTCAAAAATACACACACACATATATCCAGGGGGAGTCGTACGTGAAAGAGGATTTGCACATTCTCATTCAGGATGAACTCGCAAGTTTTAAACATTCAACACTTTTTGTACACTCTTATACATTTGCAAATGGTGTTTTGCATTTGTGAAATGTATTTTATGAAAATGTATTTTTATTTTGTGCATGTGAAAATTTTTTGTGAATATAAATAAATATTTTACGCACGTGAATTTGATTTTATGCACATGAATTTGGCTACGCATGTGTACATCGTGTCTTTTGCGTGAATTACTTTTGAGTCTTTTCTGACTCCATATGTGTGGTCACGTAATGTGCGTTTTCATCGGACCGAGGGCTGTTCAGAAATGCTAGGTAAAACACAGTGTGGATGTGGATCATTTTCGTTCTAAAATGCCATTTTAACACTAAGACGTATTAGTGTAAACGGGGTCAAATGTGTATTTTTCACGAGCGGGTTTGCGACGGGGGCGGGGCAGAGGATCGGTGATGCCGGCTCAGCATCGTGTTGTCTAATGGCCATCGGCGATGGACAATTACATCATCTATCGGCCCAACCCTAGTATTTAGTTAACTCATTACCTTCAACACTGACTTCAAAACTCTTTTCAAATGAGTAGAATTAACTTTTAGTAAATTGAAGTAACTACACTTATTTCATTTGATAAAGTTGTCTGTTGGGTTTTAGTGTATGTTTCCATTTAAAAATACAAAATAAATGTGTGCTCAAAACTTGAATATTGACGTTTGAAAGCGTGAGACGTGGAGCATAGATGCTTTTGACCATTTGGAGATCATTAAAAATAATAAAATGAAATGGTTACGGTGTTTTAACATGACCAAAACAACATTTCAGAAGATTTACAATGTGTTAAGCCTGCTGTTTTGTCCATTCACACACATTTTTATCATCACTTGATCTTTTATAAAAAAGTCACATGAGTTTTTTTTAATGTGCATGCTGGAATTTGCTCAGTAAACATGTTTCCATTGTATTTTTTGCACATTTTTTCTTATCGAATAAAAAGTTTATTCTACTCGGTTATGCGGATATGCTTTTAATGTGCATTTTCAAAATTTATGGCATCTTAGCATTTCCATAATCTAATCCAGTGGTTCTCGAACTTTTTTCACCAAGTAACACCTCAGAAAAAAAATTGTCTCTCCAAGTACCAGTTTTAAAATACAGTAGCATAGTATGTCTAATTATGCAGCTAAAGCTCTGCACAGTTCCAAAACACTGCAGATGAATTCCTATTATCAAGAATATTTATTATTGTCAGCCACTTTAAACTTTATAAATAGTTTGAACATTAAATGTGCTTACAGGTAAAAAAAAATAAAAATAATAATAATGTTTAAATTAAAATGTGCTTCTAAAAGTTAATTAAAATGGCGCTGTTCCTAAAAAGCAAAAAGAAAACTGATGTACTTAAATGTAAAGTATTTACAAAGTAGCCTATTTATCAGAACCTGGAAATTTTCCTTGGACCTCTTAAATATAAGCTACATGTGATCATATACTTATTTGTATATCTTTGAAATCTAAACATTAACTTGAATTTGAACATATGATTTGGATTTACATATTTAAATTAGAAATTAAATCTGCTTACTGTGCATTAGAGTAGGCTTTGTGTGTCAGAAAAGTCATTAAACTACCTGTCAACATTGGGATTTAAAAGTATGGGATACGCCCCCAACAACCGGTACAAACATTAGAAAATTGAAATAATGCAAAAGGTTTAGCCTATTAATATCAATTTACTGATCACATCAGTGTGATCGGATGCGTCAACGGGTTAAAAGCGTGTTAATTTTTTTAACTTTAATTATTCATCGATTCCTCAGCTTACCACTAGAAGGAAGCTTGCGTACCACTAGTGATACACGTACCACAGTTTGAGAACCACTGATCTAATCTTTTTTTTTGCGCATATTCCAAATGCACTTAAAAATAGGTGGACGGAAACACACAGTAGATAATAGCCTTCATCTTAATCTTACTTTAAATGAGTGAACAATTAAACATTACTTTTCTTTATAAGCTTAAATATTTAAAAGAGATTATTCTGAACAATGCCCATCCCTAAACCCAGCCTCTTCAGAGACAACTAGATACTTAAAAAAAAAAAAAGCGAAGCCTGCCTGAAAGTGTTTTTATACCATTGTAAATACAAATGAGCATTGCTCAGTATAGCACAATGGAACGCTTTGTAGTGTCGGGTGGTTTTCAATTGCAGGACTCACCGAGTCCGAGTAATGAGCTCACCGGGAGATGCTGGTGTTGTCATACACAGTGTGCTGCATTATGTGCTTATTTCCGCTCGTTTCTGCGGTGTGTGAGTTTGTGTATGTACTTGTCCTCTGTTTGACAGAGCTGCGGTGCGTCCATCTGTTGCAGGTTTTGATGTCTGTTCATGGATAGCCGGAGTGCGCACATCAAATCACATCAGCTCGCACACAGATGGCAATGATCAAATCTGCGGAGACGTTTAGGGTTAAGCTGCGCTCATGGCCGCGAGGAACCATGTGACCCCTGCACTGCAAACGCTCATTCGTGAGACAAGAGGATTTAGAGATCTAACTATAATCAAATAAACAAACCGATGCATGATGGGAAAAATGCTGCGATAGTAACTTTTTGCCTTTTCCATCTCGTTTAAAAACTGTTGTACGTTTCTTTATTTTGTTGAACGCAAAAGAAGATATTTTGAAGAAAGCTGAACATTTGTAACCAATGACTTAAACAGAAGAAAGACAAACAAGTGTGAGTATTGTAAATGATGACAGAATTTTCATTGTTTGGGTGGACTGTCCCTTCAAATCTTTTAAAACTTGTATATGTATGTAAATATTATATAATTATTATTTCATGTTTTCCATTTAAAGTAATTTTTGTAGGAGAGGGCACAGGAGAAGGGCAAATTATTCAGGAGGATTGTGCTCCTCATACGTCAGCCTCCACATCAAAGTTCCTAAAAGCAAAGAAGCCGAAGTGCTGGGCCAACCCAGTCACCAGACATGAACATGATTGATGACAGAATTTTCAATGTTTGGGTGAACTGTCCCTTTAAAAAGAAGACATGAATGTTTCTTCTTCTTATAAAATTAAAATTTTTAAATGTTTATTATATAATAATATTAATAGTATTATTAAAATATGTATTATTATTATTTATATTTTTTTATTAATTTGATAAAATTACAACTTCTTAAATGTTTGTTGTATAATAATAATAATAGTGTTATTAAAAAGGTATTATTATTATTATTATTATTATTATTATTGATATTTCATTATTCATTTTATAAAATTACAAATTTTAGATGTTAAATGTTTATTGTATAATAAACATTTAACTTTAACTTATTAAATAATAATAATAATAATAACTTTAATTTATTGAAGTCTGTCATATCTGTAAAGGAGAGCTGTCTCAATCATAACACAGCTTTTTTATTTCAAATAAAAAAATGCAAAGTAAAATAAAATAAATACTTTTTGTTCTATAGAGAGCCAACTCGTCCTTTTCATGAGTTTTATTTATTTTGGCTTTTGCAGTTTAATTCACAGAATTTCTACACAGTATCTTGTATACTGTAAACTCGCATACTTTTTGGGTTACATGTGGAAATTTTTTTCCCTCATTTAAAATATAAAACACGTTTTCAGGTATTTTTCTGATCACTTAACTTTGTAGTTAGTTGTTTTAGAAAATAAAATAGATTTTACAATAAACAGTACACTACTTGACATCTTGTCAATGATCCCAGTTTTAAGAGCAACAAATAATAACTTCTTTAAATAATAAATTCTAGTTGATCATTTGGGAAAAGTGGCAGAAGGTAGATTTTTCCAATGAATCATCTGTTGAACTGCACCCCAATCAACACAAATACTGCAGCAGACCTATTGGAACCCTGCATGGACCCAAGATTCATAGAAATCAGTCAAGTTTGGTAAAGGAAAAATCATGGTTTGGGGTTACATTCAGTATGTATGCGATCAAGACATTTGTGCTGCCCATTACATTACAAACCACAGGAGAGGGCAAAGTCTTCAGCAGGATAGCACTTCTTCTCATACTTCAGCCTCCACATCAAAGTTCCTGAAAGCAAAGAAGATCAAGGTGCTCCAGGATAGGCCAGCCTAGTCACCAGACTTGAATTTTATTGAGCATGTGTGTCTGGCCTAAGATGGAGGAGGCATTGAAGATGACTCTTGATGAACTCTGGGAGTCCTGCAAGAACGCTTACTTTGCAATTCCAGATGACTTTATTAATAAGTTATTTGAGTCACTGCAGAGATGTGTGGATGCAGTCATCCAAGCTCATGGGAGTCGAACACAATATGAATATTTTCCACTGCACCATGACTTTATATTCTATACTGTTCATTATTTCTGTAAAGTGACAAGACTTTTGTTTAAGCAGAGTCAGACCTTACTGTCATAATTAAATAATTAAAAGTCAAGGCATGATCATATTTAATTTTGGTAAAATAAGTGTAATCTAGAGGTCTTTGCCTTTTATATAAGACACTTCTGATATAAAACAATCAATTAGAAGTCAAGTTATTATTTGTTGTTCCTAAAACTTGGATTGGCAACAAGACTTTTTGTTAGTTAGTGTACTGTTAGCATGTACGTTCATTGGTAATTTATGTTTCAAGTATGTGCTGCAAATATCACATCATTAGCCCTGGAATTGCTGTAATGTTGTGAAATGGTATTACAGGTTTATAATATCGAGTCAGTTTATACATTATAGACAGTTATGAAAAACATTAAGAGATTACTGAAACATTCAGTTTTTCTGGATTTTGCTGGATTTTTATATTTGTTTAATTAAAATATTATTTTTGTTAAAAATATTGATAAATATTAAATATTGTACCTTAGATACAAAAATAAGACCATATAAATGTACTTTAAATAAACAGGGCATGACACTATAATCAGTAGCCTACTTCATTGTATTTTCTAAGTAAATGCGGTGTAGCATTATAAAAAAAGTTCTGTTTTTATCGCATCAATGCAGAATCGTTCAAAACTGCATCGCAATGCACCAAGAAAAGGTTATTATATTATTCAACAAATAAATGCAGTTTTCATGAGCATAAGAGACTTGCTTATAAAACAAAAAATCTTCCACACTTTGGACTGATTCTATGCATCTGTGTATTTGCTTGTCCATAGGGGTGTAAACACCTGCATCTTTGCCTGCACAGCAGTCTAATTTATTTATAGTCAAAGAAACATGAAATCACACAAGCGCCACTTTCATTTGTGGCTGCTGTTTGGAATGTGAATAATTTATTTCTTTATTGTCGTTCTTCATGGGCCTTTGTTTGAGCTCATTACCCTGTGCTTGTCACTCTATAAGGCTGTTTGTTTGTTTCTTGAGGACTGGCACACCTTGAAAAAGTTCTTTCGGGGTCTGGATTATGATTAGGTAGCTCTTTATTTACGGTACAAGGTCAGGAGAAACTGCTTAATCTAGCTAAAGCAGGACTTTTGAAAGCTGTCATGAAGTCTGCTCCGCAATGTTGCTTATTCGGGTCACAATTGGCTTTTCGTTTGGAGATTAGTAAATCTTAAATCGATGATGCTGCAGTTCTTCCAAATAGAGTCTTGTGGGGAGGTTGTGGTCAGAATGCAATTATGTACATTATGTGGTTAGAATGAACTTGTTTTTTTCCGGCTGAAACACACTAAAAGTATACTTCGTCTTACTGTGTGTGTGCATCTTAGGGTAAGTATTTACAATGAGGTATGTTTTAGGTTAATACATCATTGCATTATAGGTCAAAGATTGCTGAAACACTGCAAACACAGTGCATCCAGAAAGTATTCATAGCGCTTCACTTTTTTCACATTTTTTATGTTACAGCTTTATTCCAAAAAGAATTAAATTCATTTATTTCCTCAAACTTCTACACACAATACCCCATAATGACAATGTGAAAATGTTTATTTTTTTTTTAATTGTTGCAACATTTATTACAATTAAAATACCTGAAAAATCACATGTACAGAAGTATTTACAGCCTTTGCTCAATACATTGCTGATGCACCTTTGGCAGCAATTAGATCCCTCAAGTCGTTTTGAATATGATGCCACAAGCTTGGCACACCTGTGTTTGTGAATTTTTGCCCATTTCTCTTTGCAGTACCTCTCAAGCTTTATCAGGTTGGATGGGATGCGGCAGTGTACAGCCATTTTCAGATCTCTCCAGAAATCAATAAGTTCAATAGGATTTAGGTCTGGGCTCTGGCTGGGCCACTCAAGGACATTCACCAAGTTGTTGTGAATCCACTCCATTGATATTTTGGTGCTGTGCTTTGGTTCATTGTCCTGCTGGAAAATGAAGCATTTCCCCAGTCTGAGGTCAAGAGCACTCTGAAGCAGGTTTTCATTCAGGATGTCTCTGCACATTGCTGCATTCATCTCTCCCTATCCTGAATAGTCTTCCAGTTCCTGCTGCAGAAAAACATCTCCACAGCATGATGCTGCCACCACCTTGCTTCACTGTAGGGATGGTATTAGCCTGGTGATGAGTGGTGCCTTTTTTTCTCCAAATGTAACGCCTGGTATTCACTCCAAGGAGTTCAATTTTAGTCTCATCAGACCAGATATTTAGTTTCTTATGGACTGAGTGTCATTCAGATGCCTTTTGGCAAATTCCAGGTGGAGAGTGGCTTCCGTCTGGCCACTCTACCAAACAGGCGTGATTGCTGCACAGATGGTTGTCCTTCTGTATAGCTGGTGCTTAGACAGAGTGACCATTAGGTTATTGATCACCTCCCTGACTAAGGCCCTTCTCCCCAATCACTCAGCTTAGATGGCCGGCCAGCTCTAGGAAGAGTCCTGGTAGTTCCAAACATCTTCTACTGACAGATGTTGGAGGCCACTGTGCTTATTGAAACTTTCAGAGCAGCAGAAAATTTTCTGTATCCTTCCCCAGCCTTGTGCCTCAAGACAGTCCTGTCTCAGAGGTCTACAGACAATTCCTTTGTCTTCATGCTTGCTTTGACAAGCACTGTCAACCCTAAATTAAATCATTTATTCATTCCTTCCTTTTCCTTCAGCTTAGTCCCTTATTTATCAGGGGTCACCACAGCGGAATGAACTGCCAACGTTTCCAGCATGTTTTACACAGCGGAAGCAAATACCCTTTCAGCCACAACCCAGTACTGGGAAACACCAATACACACACACACACACACACACACACACACACACACACACACACACACACACACACACACACACACACACACACACACACACTCGTATACTACAGCCAATTTAGGTTATACAATTTATTGTTAGTGCATGTCTTTAGGGGAAACCAGAGCACCCAGAGGAAACCCACGTGAACACGGAGAGCATGCAAAATGCCAACTGGTTTAGCTGGTTATAATTTTTTTTTGGCACATTTGTAATTTATTAAACATTGAACTTATTTTTAGACTCTTATCATACAAAATCTGATTGAAAATGATGTTATATATAATTTATTGGTAGAATTTATGCCTCTAGGTATTTATTTTGGGGCCCTCAGATTAAATTTGGCCATAAGCGGCCAATTACTTTGCATATTGGTTAAATTTGCCCCTGCTGCTGACATAAAATCAATCTGCTGCTACTATTGTATCTTCTAAAGCATATGATTAAAATATAGTCATTCTAAAAGTTAAAACAACAAAGTGACCCCCCCCCCTCCTTTCCCCCCTTTGGGAACCACTGATATAGGACACAAAATGCAGTATAAAAATTTCTGAAATATCTGTGCTAAAATTAGTCTGGTCATATTTTGATTGATCGGTTACTCGATTGATTGATTGATTGATTGATTGATTGATTGATTGATTGATTGATTGATTGATTGACTGATTTATAACAGATTGGTAATCTACTGTACTTGTATGCAGCTGAAAGACAAATCTTTTTTTAAGTACTGTTGAGCAGCCACATGATCGTACAATACATAATCCCTTTAGATGTTTCTTTTACTTGCTCTTTTATACATGCACTACTAGATCTTATTTATACATTTAGGGAAATATCACACAGCCAGTAACTTTGATATCCCTCTTCAAATAAACAGCTCAAAGCATTTATATCCTAGATCTTAACCTTTTGCAAAGTCTTGTTATACTTTACCCAGTCTCTGACAGATTGAACCCAGTTCTAATATTTACAGATATTTACAGGGACAATCGTAACAGCATTAGCTCAAATGTCAGCTCCCCCCCTCTTTAACCTGTCCTCTGAGGTGCACCGACAGTTATCCCGCACTCATCCTCCTGTTTTCCGCTGCTGTTTTCCTGTAATCCCATAAAGCTTTGCTCGGCTGAAAGGGTGATGTGAACTTCATGCATGAGGTAATCACCTCACTGGGTGTGTTTTCTTTTTCCTTTACTTTGAGAAGGAGTAAAGCCAAAGAGAGAACGGGAGAGGACTATTGATCGTCATAAAGCCCGGCTCTCAGCTCAGAGATAAGACGCTCACTTCACTTTACATACTTACAGACACTTTCATAGCAAGCACATTGAAGCAAAGCCCCAAACAAACACACCCGGCGTAAACATCACAACTGCAAGGGTTGTGTGGATGTAGAGAGGCTTAGATTTGCATTGCATAATATGAAGATTTCATGTGTTGTTGTGACGGTTATTGCTTTTTGATGAATAAATCATATGCATTCAGGTCGACAGTTCTCGAGATTGTTTAGACTGTCAGTCTGAATTACATTTTTGTGCATATCCAATTGGAATCTGATCATATTTGGTATGTCTTGGAATATGATTTTCATAAATCTGTTTCTAGATACAAGCATATATGTGGTTTGAAATGCTATTTAAATGTCATTTCTGGAGTGGTTTTCAGTCCCTTTCTTGCCTTAGGGGGTGGTTCACACAGAATGCATTTTTTTTTCCCTTTCCAACGGGCTACTTTTCTGTTGTTTTACAATGCAGACATGTGCTTGATGGACATGTATGACCTTTACATCTTTTAAAATTCGGCACATATGCACACAGCTTGACACTGTCAAGTTAAAAGATCTTCAACTTTCAGACTCAGCGCTGCTCATCACTGTCAGTTCCAAAGCAGTGGCTCAATCAAATTAACTTGGATTAAGAACAACGTTTGCACGTTTCGGTTTACAGTAGATAAGTGTTTGTATCCAGATACCCTTGAGCTTTATTATGTGCTTTTTTTAAACTATTCCTGGGTGCTGAAACTCACGTTTAAGCAAATGCATGCTTGGTATGAATGAGCTCTTTTAAAACAAATGCATTGTAGAAAACGTGTTTTTTTTAGAAATTCTTTCTTTCTGGTCTATATGCATCTCTTTGGATGTTAAGAAATGGCAACGTAAGCCATGCATAACTGCTTTGTATGCATGCCTCTTAAAAACATGTGAAATGGAGATCAAAAAGCAGGATCTGAACACATTGAATCTGATCTGATGTTATGTGGAAAGTCAGTCATTTAGATCACACTTCAGTAGGATACACACATAATTGGATTTGGCCTGATATTGTCAACCTAGGCTCATTATGTTCCCAGGACTACATTTTTGAGAATCACCCAATATGTACCCTGGACTACACTGTCTTGCAGTTTTTGTTTTCTCAGATCCACTAGAGGGCGCGGTGTACATCTCAAATACGTTTTCTCATGCGTGCCATTTCTCGTAAATCCACTAGGGCCGGCTGTATACCTTTCAGAGAATATTAACATCCTCCTTGCGAACGTAAGCTTGACCGTCAACTGACCCATATATTCCTTTCCTAAACCCATCCAATAGTATTTTTTATGGTGCTTCTTTTTTGCATTTTCTTTTCTCTGGTTTGTGGAACCATTCTTGCCTGGTTTTGAACCCAAGTCCACTCCACTCTGCCTTCCAAGTCTGGTGCCGTTCACTACCTCGCAAATTAGTCACTCTGGAAAACATGTCTATATGAAGGAAGTAGTCAGTATTATTGCCCCATAGAGTTCAGTTTAACACATAAAATGCAGCATATGTACCCGCAAGTACAGGTTTCTCAGTTCTCAAAAGTGTACACCAGTGCACATTTTACCAGTGAGTCTGTGTTGGATATTGTGAACCTTGTCTAACATACTTTTGTTACTGATTCTTGCTGATATGTGTTGATTTTTTTGGGTGGGGACAAAGATGATTTTCAGTATAATAATGAGAGATGAGATTACATTATAAATAAATATATCAAGTTAAATTGAATACCTTTTCTTGTTATTAAAAATAATGGTAATATTAATTAAATTTGATTTCTAACATTAGTACACAATCTGAAATATTTATTGTTAATTTAACACAGACATTTTACATAGCAGTTCTTGTTTTTATTTGGTCCAAAATCCTGAAACTTGGTTTACAGATTTCAGTTTTGAATGTGATCTTCCTTTTTCGGGCATCGCTTTATGGCTACGGGGTTTTGTTTTGATCATACGAGTCATTCGATGTTTTTATACTTATTTTCTGAGACAAATTAGTTTTGATAAAGACCTTCAAATTATTCATTTAATTTGATAATCGAGCTAGTGCAAAATCTGAAATGTTTTTGATTAATTTAGCATAATATTATTAATGCAGCATTTACTTGCTTTTAATTAGCTCAAAATCCGGAAACTTTGTTTGCTGACAGGTTAAGATTTTCATATTTTTGAAGTGTTAAATTCAGTTTGTTTTTTTAATTCTAAAGGGTTTTGTTTTGATCACATCTGTCAGATGAGGGTTTTAAACTCAATTGTTAAGACAACCATGTTTTGATAGAACACAATCTAAAATATTTATCAGTTTAACATCATGCAATTTCTTCATTTTTATTCATCAAAAAAAAAAAAACCCTTTCCTTGTTTACAGGTTTAAATTCTTGTATTTTCAATGTGATATCCTCACTATATTGTTACATTAGAATTAAAAGGTTCTATCTGACATTTTTGTCAAATTAGCTATTCACATATTATTAAATGACAACTTATTTACATCATGTGATGCTTTTTACATTTTAGTTTTATCTAAAAAAGTTTTATTTACAAAATCTAACTCTAGTTTGGCTCTATAAGGTTCCTTCCGTGAGCCAAGCAGCATTTTGAATGCACGCACGAGGACCAATCAGGATCAGCTTACTTTGTCATTCCATCAGACTGCTCCTTTATATTAAATGTGAAATATTTTTATTTAGTTAGTAAAACATTTTTTAGATTTTATTAAACATTGTTAAACTACTAATTTGCTCATTGTCTGTTTTCTTGTAATAACAAAGCCCCATGGGCGTGGTCGCATTAAAAATAATGATCTCAGACTGAGAAACTAGACATAGTGTTGGTTTCATAATGATTATTTTATCAAGCTATATTTGTTTTTAACACGCACTCACTGCATTTAAAAGTAGACACTTCAGGCTTTCTTTAATATATGTCTCATGTCTGTGTGTTTTGTTTCAGTGCATTATATTGACACTTTCTAAAAACAGTTCGCCGAGAGAGAAAAGAAGGAATGCGTACACTGTTTATTTTCCTTATTTTGCAAAAGCACACACGATTGTTGTTATTGTGAGTCTACACACAAAAAATAAACACCTAACAGATTTGATTGATGTATTGCTCTTATCTGTACGATCAAAACTGAAAGTGTAATTTAAGTTCTTTCCGGAGTTATTAGGAGAAGACGCCTCAAAACGCGGATACACTGTTGCAGACCCCAGATAGTTAAAGTCTTTAAATTGGATTTTAAGCCTTGAAGGGCTACTAGTTAACTTAATTCATGGAGTCTTAATGACAGTAATAAATATGACCTAATTAATTACATAAAATAAAATCTGCACACGACAAAATATTTAGCAGTCTTTTATGCTTAACTTGAACAGGAAAAAATTATTCATTCTTAAACATTAAATAAAGCAAAAGTTGAACTTTATCAAATATCAGCATATTGCTACAACACCATTTTTTAAATTAATGTTTACAAAGTAATGCTTCAATTAATGATCTGCCAGATAAAACCCTGTATTTGCAAGTGGAAAATTACTTTTTAGAATTAGGTTTTATCTGCATTTGCCGTTTTTTTTACCCCAATTTGCAGATCATTTACATTGAGTACATTTAGGGTCTCTGTCATGTTTATGTATGAAAGAGAAGTTACACACACATTGTTTGCTAAATGGAATGCAAAAACTTTAAAGCTTTATATCACAAAACATTTAAAATGCTGATTGGTGCTTTTTTTGGATGAGGAGTTTGGTTGTCGGAAGCTCACAAGAAATAGTATTTTATTGTTTGTATGTTATTTATTTATTTATTTTTATTATTATTTTTTTTTTCATATTTATATATGTTTTGTTCTAATGTTCTTTTTTTAAATGACTTGTCTATATTCTAGAATATATTTTGTTTTATCTGCCTTTCCAGACACTTTGTGACCAATTGCTCACCCAATATTAGTACTTATAGATGGTATGATGTTTTCCTTTTTTCTTTGTTTTTTTCTTACCTTCATCTGTCTTTTGACTTATTTACTTATTTTCAGATTTTTAAGGATTACTACAATTTCTATTCCCACACAGTCCAAAGACATGCAGTACAGGTGAATTGAATAAGCTAAATTGGTTGTAGTGTATGTGAGTGTGTGCAAGAGTGTATGTGTGTTTCCCAGTGATGGGTTGTGGCTGGAAGGGAATACGCTGCGTAAAAGCATGTGATGGATGAGTTGGCGGTTCATTCCGCTGTAGCGACCGCTGATTAATAAAGGGACTGAGCCGAAAGGAAAATAAATGAATGAATGACATATAAGTTCTAATCCCATTGCACTTTTTTTTTTTTTTTGTAAAACTTGCTTTTAATTATGTCTATAAAAGCACATTGTACATTCATTTTGATAACCTTAAACATGTTATGAAAAATAAATAAATAAATAAAACGCAGCAGATAGAACCTTATAATTCCAAGGTGACAATATTTCCATCAGGTTTGTTTCAATAAAATGAGTCAAATGAGGATTCAGTACTCATTCAATATGATTTAGATTTGATACCTTTAATAGATTAGTAACAACAGTGACATTAAAAGCATCTTGATTCATTAGCAGCAAATCTCTTACTGTTGAAATGTTTATGTCTTTAGTGGATTTGAAATGCATCAGCTTGACAGATTTAGCAGAGGTTTTAATGACACTAAGGATTTCAATAGTCAATTCTGCGAATGCTTTTGGTCATTTATGTAACATTTATAAGAGACGCTTGCATAAAATCTCTAATGTGATACAATCACAAGTGCTGCTGACAGAAGATATTTAAGCCATTGTATATAATAGCGCTAAACAGACATGAACTGGAGCAGAGTTTGCCCCCTGCATTGGTTAAAGCTCCAAAACAAAAGGCTATTGGGAAAAAAAACACATATCTGGATCAATTACTTTGAGTTCTGGGAAAGAGAGATTTCCAGAGCGCTAAGCCCTGGTGCCATGCAACTGATGGACAGCTCAGGTGGAAAGAATGAAGGCCTCAGCCCTTAATCGCACATTGAATGGCAGAGCGAGTATTTCAGCCCTGGGCGGTGTGTTGGAAAGCGCACATCACAAACATGTTTCATCTGATCTATCATTGGCGTTTTGCTTTTGATGATGCTGAGGGCTGCCATACTGTACTGTACATGAGTGTGCTATGTTATGGATGTTTTGTATGTAGTAAAAGCATCAGAATAACACTGATAACTCTTAATAATTCATGTAATCCAATAATATGATAAAATAATGGTGTTTTGTGAGGTCGCGAATTAGGGTTGGGTCGATTGATGATGCCATCGTCCATCGCTGATGGCCGATAGACATCACGATGCTGAGCCGGCATCACAATCTTCCTGCCCCTAACGCAGCAGCAACCCCGCTCGCGAAAAATATACACTTAGGCCCTGTTTACACCAGTACGTCTTAGTTTTAAAATGGCATTTTAGAATGAAAACGATTCACATCCACACTGTTGTTTCACCAAAAGCCCTCCTTCCACACTATATCACTGTAAACCCACATCATGTGACCACACACACACACACACTGTCATGCGCTGCAGTGTAGGCTATCTGCACATCTGACTCTGAGCCCAAGCAGTCACCCCAGAGAGCAGTGCACGTCGGACAGACTATCAAGGATGTCCTGCTGATCGCATCTTGTTAAACATGATATTTAATTAATCTTATCTCTATCTAACAACTCTTCTGTCTTTTAAATCTATCAGGTAACGTGTCACAGTGTTGGTGCAGTACTTCAATCTTTTGCTTTCACGCTTGTACTTATTAATTTTAGCGAAAATCTCAGATGCTGTTGATTGTGCACCTATTTTACCAACCAAGTTTGTGGGCACCATTATAACTAGATCACACTGCCTATTTATGCCAGAGTCCTGCGGAAAGAGTGATTGACAGTTGGTAACATCACCCAACCCCATAACGAATGCATATCAGTTTAAACATTATGTATCATACAGTGCAAAAATCGTCCACTCATTTGGTCATAACTTGCTCATACTAAATTATTAGACCTGAAAATTTTAATTCTTTTAAAAAGATTTCCCAAGTGATGTTTGGCAGAGAGATTTTTAACTCATTTATAAACATAATAATGTTAACTAATTTTAAAAAAATTATTTCTTTTGTCTTTGCCATAAGTATGCTGTTTTGCAATATACTTATATTCAGCTTAAAGTGCAAGTTTAAACGCTTAACTGGGTTAATTAGGTTAATTAGGCAAGTCAAAAAAAAAAAGAATTAATGGTTAATAATATTGAGCTTAATATAAAAAAAAAAAAAAATAATAATAATAATAAAAACAGTTTTTTATTAAGAGTTAAAATTTTCCCAGGAGGATTTTTGCAGGTACTGTGAAATTTGTACTAAAATATTGAAAAAGTATATTGGAAATAAACAGTTTTTGGTGAGATGCGTTGGCGCAGTTTTAAAATAAGCCATGTCAATAAAGGCTTTTTTATTTATTTAATTTTTTTTCACATTTTTCAAGTGTTTTGGTCTGACTTTCGCTGTTTATTTCGATGAATCCCTTACCCAAAAAGCACAGACACTTTATTTAAGCTATCCCTAAGCACTTTTTGTTTGATTTTGTACTTTGAAAATACTGTTGAAGTCAGAATTATTAGCCCTCTTAAATTATTATCCCCCCCTGTTTATTTTTTTCCCCAATTTCTGTTTAACGGAGAGAAGACTTTTTTTTTAACACATTTCTAAACATAATAGTTTTAATAACAGATTTATTTTATCTTTGACATGATGACAGTAAATAATATTTTACTACAGTTTTTTTTCAAAACACTTCTATACAGCTTAAAGTAACATTTCAGAGCTTAACTAGGTTAATTAGGTTAACTAAGCAGATTAGAATAATTAGCGAGTTATTGTATAACAATGGTTTGTTCTGTAGACCATCGGGGAAAAAAAACATTGCTTAAAGGGGCTAATAATTTAAACAGCTTTTATTCTATCCAAAATAAAACAAATAAGACTTTCTCCAGAAGAAAAATGATTATCAGACACACTGTGAAAATGTCCTTGCTCAGTTAAACATCATTTGTAAAATATTACAAATATAAAATATAAAATATATAAAAAAAAGGGCAGCTAATAATTCTAACTTCAACTGTATTTAAAAAAATACACATTTGAATGGAGGGCTAATAATTTGCCTTTAAATGTGCATGACAGCCAAGTCTCATTATAGTGTATTAGCAGACAGTTAGTAGATTAGTAGAGGATTAGTAGAATAAGCCAAGATTTAGTTACAATGTTACTTACAGACAATAGACTGTCTGTTGAGGGACATTCATTAAATGTTGCAGTATCTACTAATTAAACAATTTGACTTATGAGTGTTAGATGACATGTCACACAGTTACTTAATTGGATAGTTTACCCAAAAAGGACAATTCTGTCACCCTTTACTCACACAATATTTTGAAAAGAGCTGGAAACCTGTAACCATTGACTTTCATTAGTATTTGTTTTTCCTAGTATGGAAGACAATGGTTGCAAGATTGCAGCTTTCTTCAGGATATGTTTTTCATTTTTGTGTTTAAAAGAAATAAACTAATAAAGATTTAAAACCACTTGGGGAAGTTTAACTGTGTGTAAATTGTTATTTTAGGGTAAACTGACCCCTCAAAGCTAGTCAAATATCTAAAGTGGACCATTGAAATAAAGTGTTACCTTTTTATTGCTGTAAAATATGAGGGTTTAACTATATGTTTCTAAATGTGTCTGCTTTTGGACATAAAATGCCTAATTGAATAGTTCTGTGTATATTACCATGATAGTATTATGATAGTATCCACCATGATAGTGGATCAGGTTTTTTTCCCCCTCTTTCTCTTCTTTTTATTGAAAATAAAGTTAAAAATACAAAATACAAGGCATCACAATTGTGCAAAACTGACATAAATTTATAAATAACCCTCGGTGTAACATTATTTTATTGTTGCAGTTCATTTTACAATATTTTATTGTAAAATATGTATTGTGGAAATAGCGCATATGCTAGAAATAATATCAAAATATTATTTCAATCAATTAAAATAGGTCATTAACACAATGAAGGATCACCAATGCTTCCATCATGTGATGTTTGTTTGAGGCAGGCATGCTAATGGTGGGTTTTAGAGTAGTTTTGGTCTGACACGGTGAACACAGTGTGATTTTTGGCATCATGGCTAAAGGTCTGGGGCTATTGGAGCCGTCCAGCTCATTGTTAACCCTGGCTTGCACTGGCCTAACAGTAGCAAAGCTGCTAAGATATTTACACTCTTAAATTGGACTGACTCAAAAGTACCCCTTTACAAAAAACTAAAGATCAAAATTGTATAGAGACAATTGTCACACAGATTACAGTAACAGTTAATTAGCAAGAAAAATATGAATCAACATTTTGTTTCAGTTATAAAGGAGCCGGTCATTTTGTTTACATGCTGTAAATGCATAATAGTGGTCAGGATATACGAGTACACCGCTAACTGCTTTAATTTAATGTTTTCTATAGGATTCTTTACAATATTATACTTGTGCATTTACATTAGATTAGTCGGTACTGAAGCTAAATCTTGTGCTTATATAACAACATGACTCACGATAACTGTCCAAAATATGTTATTTAATTATTATTTTTTTTAAAGAGCAAAAATTAAGAGAAACAAAACAGATTTACAGTTTTGTTGAAATTTTTTTTTTTTGTGTGTATTTTTTTGGCAACACATTTGCATAAATGTAAATGTTTTCTTTTTCTATCTCTAAATATGTTTGGTGACTAAAATATTGTTTAAAAAATATATCTGTTTAATAAACCTGTTTTTTAAATGCAACAAAATATAATACCTATATTCATTTTCAAAATGGGTTGACCTCATTTGTACTGAGCACTGTATGATTTTGAATGTCTGAACCAAGTTTACACTTGGTTTACAAAAAATTATAATATTCAATGAAGAAGAACTTTCCTGAACTGCTTTTTGAAAAAAAAATCTGGTTGCAAAGTTTTTTTTGTTTGTTTGTTTGAACTTTTTTTTATTATAGACTTTTCTTGTTATTATTTAATGTCAGTTGTGTTTTTATCTTGTTGTTTAATCTAAACACAGCACCGACATATACCCTCACCGGCCATTTTATTAGGTACGCCTTAAGCCTGGTTTATACTTCTACGTCAAGTGACCGGTGTAACCCACGTCGCATGTAATGCGCGTAGCTGTGCATTTATACTTCTGCGCGCAGTCTCTGTTTGTCTGCATTAACACTTCCGAAACGCTAGTTGGCAGTGAGGTGTAAATGTTCCTCTGTGTCAAGTTTCTTCACCTGTGTTTTGCTTTTCCTGAACACTACCGGGATGTACAAGTGGCTCAAACTCACTCATTTTGAGGCAGGAACTGGCGGACGTGCAAGAACTTTTACTATGAGGTAAACACAAAACAAAACTTTCCATCCGGAGCTCCTTCACGGGACTCCACACTTGTAAACAATCGCTCCATTGGGCTCGCACCATTCACATGGCTCTCGGTCCCGTCCAGACTCGTCAGCGCTACCAAGCCGACCAATCACAGAGCTTGCGCTACGCGTTGTTGCGACATGTAGTTACATTTTTTTAAGAGGTGCACGTCAGCGACGCCAACGTTTGACGCAGAAGTATAAATCAGCCTTTACTAGTAGCAGGTTGGACTCGTTTTTGCCTTCAGAACTGCCTTAACCCTTTATGGCATAAAAACAACAAGGTACCGAAAATATTCCTGAGATTTTAATCCATATTGACATGATAGCATCATACAGTTGCTGCAGATTTGTCTGCTCCACATCTATGATGCGAATTTCTCGTTCCACTACATTCAGCTGTATAGGATTGAGTTCTGGTGACTGTGGAGGCCATTTGATTACAGTGAACTCTGTCATGTTCAAGAAACCAGTCTGAGATGATTTTCACTTTATGACATGGCGCGTTCTTCTGCTGGAAATAAGATCAGAAGATGTGTACACTGGGGTCATAAAGAGATAAACATTCACAACAGTACTCAGGTAGGCTTGACACAATGCTCAGTTGGTACTAATGGGCCCAAAGTGTGCCAAGAAAATATCCCCCACACCAATACACCACCATCATCAGCCTGAGCCATTGAAACAAAGCAGTCCATGCTTTCATGTTGTTGACGTCAAATTCAGACCATAACCTCTGACTGTCGCAGGAGAAGTCGAGACTCATTAGACCAGACAACGGTTTTCCAATCTTCTATTGTGCAATTTTTGTGAGCCTGAAGAATTGTAGAATCAGTTTCCTGTTCTTAGTTAACAGGAGTTGCACCCAGAGGGGTCTTCTGCTGCTGTAGCCCATCTGCCTTAAGGTTGGATGTGTTGTGCGTTCAGAAATGCTCTTCTTTGTACCTCAGCTGTAACGAGTGCTTATTTGAGTTACTGTTGCCTTTCTATCAGCTCGAACCAGTCTGGCTATTCTCCCCTGACCTCTGGCATCAACAAGAACAGAACTGCCGCTTACTGGATATTTTCTCTTTTCAGACCATTCTCTGTAAACCCTAGAGATGGTTGTGAAGAAATCTGCATTAATGAGCTGTTGGACCGGTGTACCCAATAAAAAGGCCAGTGATTGTATTACATATATACACTTCTGTTGATGGATATCTAGCGAACAAAATATTAAACCACAAACCTTGCAATCTTTGCTAAATCCAGTTAAGTGATTTATTTTCCCCCCTCAAAGCTGTGTGTTTTGTCTTGTATGTCTGACTTTTTACCTGTGCCCTAATTCAGTCGCAACCCAGCCAATGAGAACTGAGCTCCAGATTCTGCCATTTATGTGTGCGATATGCATCAGGCCGTCAGCAAACAGACTGTGGGCGGACATTTAGGCCGAGAGTAGTGTGATGATAATAAGGTGAAGAGGGATTTCAGCCCTTCACCCTCCGGCCAGCCATCTCTTCTCACACTGGTCTCCCAGCGGAGGCGCTACAGATGCTCTGTTACACATCAAAGCGTTCTGGCGCCTCTGCTTCAAAAGCCATGGGGTCGTGGTGACAGTCCAGCAGAAGTATCTGGAGGCCTTTCTCTGTCCACACCCGCCGGCTTCACTCCTCTCTCCCAGCTTGAGGCCGTGATGCTGGCTCTCTTTCTCCTCCGGTTGTGATCAGTGGCCAAGGTGGGAGGATTCCCAGTGGGGGGTGAAGCTCTTCTAACAGGCTGTGAGAGGTGCAGATGGCAGGGGGTCCAAGAGGAGCCAGAGAGTCACTAGGGGTGTGTGTGTGTGTGTGTGTGTGTGTGTGTGTGTGTGTTTGTGTGTGTGTGTTTGTGTTTGTGTGCTTGTTTTTGTGTGTGTGTGTGTGTGCTTGTTTTTGTGTGTGTGTGTGTGTGTGTGTGTGTGTGTATGTGTGTGTGTGTTTGATTGCATTTGTTTGTGTCATTTTGTGTGCATGTGCTTGTGTGTGTGTTTATGTTTCTGTGTACTTGCCTGGAATGTCTGTTTATGTTTGCGTTGGTGTGTTTGTGTGTGTGTGTGTGTGTGTTTGTGTGTGCTTGTCCCTTGTATGTGTGTGTGTGTGTGTGTGTGTGTGTGTGTGTGTGTGTGTGTGTGTGTGTGTGTGTGTGTGTGTGTGTGTGTGTGTGTGTGTGTGTGTGTGTGTGTGTGTGTTTGTTTGTACATGTTTGTTTGTGTGTATGTGTGTGTCGGTGTGCATGTGTTTGTGTGTGCGCTTGTGTTAGTGTTTGTTTTGTGTGTGTGTATTCTTATGTGAGTGACTTTGTGCATGTATGTGTGATTGTGTTTGTGTGTGTGTTTTGTTTGTTTGTGTGAATGTGTTTGTGCATCTATGTCTTTGTGTGTATGTCTGTTTGTTTGTTTGTGTTTATGTGTGAGTGTGTTTGTGTTTGTTTGTGTGTGCGTGTGTGTGCATACGTGCGTGCGTCTGTGCGTGTGTGACTGCTTTGGTGCGTCCATGTGTGCTTGTTTGTGCTTGTGTGTGTTTGTGTGTTCATGTTGGTGCATGTGTGCGTGTGTTTGTGTGTGTGTGAGTGCTGGGTCAAACACTGACAGCCAGACAGAACAGAAGAACTCCCGCTGAGCTTCAGTCATCAGACACATGATCCCACACAGAGATCTTATAAACATATGCCAGTGTCCGCATGCACACGCTTGTCCTCATGTCAAGATGAGTCTCAGGTTGCCTGCCGTAACCCTTTGGCTCAGTTCTTGTTTGCTTCTAAGTGGTTAGTGCAGGTTGCAGTTTAAATGAACTGAGAGTAATGTTTTGTTGCTTGGAGGTTGATCTTTTAAAGCTTAGGAGACTTGTTTGATTTTCTGTCATGATTTATTTAAGCATCAGCCTAGTCTCTTTTGAAATTGCAGTGTGTGTCTGTGGTGTCATTTGTGTAGGAATCAAATGTTGGTTGCTTTCTGCCATTTTTAACCCTCATTCATGCAACGAGTGACTCGGAGTGACAAAGCGACAAGTGAACATTCATTTCAAAGGAGAGTGAGCGACTTCTGGCGACCTCCGTCTACGAGATACAATTAAAATAAAGTGTTTTATTGTTTCCCGAGTCTAACAGTATTCAAGTACAGTAACTGAAGGATAAAAATAATAATAATTCAAGAAATAGTCATAGTTATGGTCAAAAAATGGTAAAATTTTTTAATATCTAAATGCTTTTAAAGTAATAATACAATTACAGGCATTAAAAAACAAACACATGCAAATGATCAATTGTATTACAAACGCAGCATTGCTTATCCTGCGATGTGACTATTGTGAAGATCACATTGCAATATCGATGCTGAAACAATATATTGTGCAGCTCTAGTTCATGCAAATGAAGAGTGACTTTCTTGAGCACCACATAGATATTTACATTAAATGACACTTACGCAGTTGTTGTCTATTGGAAGGAATGCGTCAATAGAGCTGCCATTTTAGTACAGGGTAGCGCTCCTTTGAAATGAATGTGTGATCACACTGCAAAAAATGCTTTTCTTACTAAGATTTTTTGTCTTGTTTTTAGTCCAAATATCTAAAAATTCTTAAATCAATAAGCATTTTCAAAAATCAAGCTAAATAATCTGCCAATGGGGTAAGCAAAATAATCTTATCACAAATCGAAAAAACAAGATTATTTTGCTTATCCCATTGGCAGATTATTTAGCTTGATTTAAGAGAAAACTCGCTTCATTTTGGCATATTATTTCTTAAAACAAGACAATATGTTTTGCTTGTCTAGAAAATGCTTCTTGATTTAAGAACTTTTAGATATTTAGACTAAAAACAAGACAAAAAATCTTAGTAAGAAAAGCATTTTTTGCAGTGCAAGGTGCAGTAGAGGACTGCCATCTGGAGCCGTAGATATATACACATTTTTACATACGTCTATGATCTGGAGTTTTTCCACTGGTCAATTTGCAAATATCTTTTTTAAATTCTGAAAATTATTATTTTACATCACTTTTTTTTTTATATCGATGGATGAGTGACTGCACGGGCATTGCCGGCAAAGATTGTGTACTTGTGTGCATGGAAATGTATTATCTTCCCTCCCTGTTAAATTTGATCTAATCCATGTGCTGAAACACACCCCCTCTCCCACTTTCACTTATAATTCTAACAGAGAAGCGATTCGTTTGTGAATGAATCACTGTTATGAAAAACTCATGTAAACCATCGATATCCCTGCATCTCAATTTGCATATCTACTTTTCCGTACTATATCTACTCATTTGTGAATCGCGGAACAGACCAGGGTAACAGATCGGCAAGTTAATAGCCAGGGCGGGGGTTGTTGTCGCGGACGTAAGTGAAGAGGGTTGTGGGGGGGTCTTGGAAAAAAATGAGGAGAGCGGGTGAGGAGGGGGATCGGTAAAATTAGGTGCCGGATCAGATTTCAGAGGTGCCGGATCCGGCGTGTTCCGTCACAAATTAAGCCCTGGCTATCAGGCACCCTTAAAAATTATTTTGAAAACTAGCCGTTACTTCACTTAGCCGACAATACTACAAGTTTCTGGCAGTGCAGCGTATTGTTGTCATTTCATTAAGATTGTTTGCTTAATTTATTCAACAAAACTAGCATAAGCCAAGTATTTAGTGCAAGTTGGTGCTTCTTTGCCTTATAGTCAGTGCAGTAAGAGACAGTATTATCATCAATAACATTACTTGAGCACAAAAGTAACAAACAAAAGCATAAAAAATGAATCTTACGTATGAAATATTCTGCCTTTGTGCTTTGTTTTCTTTGCTCGTTACTACCCCCGTACACAACGCTAAAGTTCAGCATCTTCACATTGGCTTTAGTCTTGACTAGTGCGGTTGAATGACATTTGTCCTGGGAGCACTGTACAAACGTGGTGGCGGTATTGCTGCATGCTCAGGGTTCATATGCGATATCTGGTGTATATATCTATGGGAGCACTAGTATAGCTCACGTAATCCTCTCCCAGCTCCTGCAGAGGCCTACACAGACGTGCGTTTGAAACATATAAATAGCCGAAATTACAGAGAACACACTTTTTTCTTGATCATCTTTGTAATTAAGTGTTTTATGTATTGATTAAATTTATATTTAGTGTTTTCTCTGAACAGTGTTTACTTTCAGTGACATGTAAATTCATTTGCTCTCTGTGAATATCGCCGTAAACAAAGGCCCACTAGTGGTTTCTGTCACTACCCAGGCAACTACGAAGTTGCTGCTAGTTTGTATGAGGCATTAAAGTGACATGCCTATTGAAAAAAGCTTACAGGAAAGTGATAGTTCATTCAGAAATGAAAATGTTGATATTAATTACTCGCCTTTGTTCCTCTTTAAAACAGAAATTAATACATTTTAGGTGAAAGTTGAGAGCTCCCTCATCTTCCAGTTTTTATTTTTAGGTGAGCAAACCTCTAAAACTGGGGAAAACATGACTGTGGGAACACTATAAGCCATAGCATCCTTCTCCCTGCACATATTTGCAGCTTTTTGGAAATCAAATGGACAATGAGTGGTGCTTAAGGTGCAATGAAAACACATTTGCTGAAGCAGCCGTTTTGTTTTACCTTGTTTTTACACAGCTTTGAGGTATTTGTCCGATCTGTTTTGCATGATTTGTAACCAAAGCTCAGTGCTTTTGCTGATGAGGTAAAGCACACGTTGGAGAAGCTATGTGCATGAAGATAGACCCATCATTTTGACAGTTTTGAGGTTATAACATATTGTGTAAGCTTCTTCATTGATAAATTTCCCCATGATCATAAAGTGTGCATGTGTTTTCCATCTGAATACTTCAGGGAATTGTATGTATAGGTTTGTTTTTAGAGTTGCACAAAAGTGTTGATTGTAGAAGCACATTTTTCCAGTCAGCCTGAGGAGGAAAATTCCCAAAGAGACATTTAAAAGCCAGAAATAGATCCTTGTTGACAAAAATTAATTCTGTAGTATTGAACTACTGTGTAAGCCTAATCAGGGTTCAACGCTAAGGATTTTTTCTACTGGCCCGATTGGGTCAGCGGTTTAGATTTTTACTTGCCCTGCGAATATTTTCACTGGCCCCACCAAAAAAAAGTTAAGTTAATAGATATTTCTTAGCCACATGTTTTTAATATTGTTTTAAAAAATGTGTTTTGAATCTAGAATTTTTATATTTTTAAAATGTTAAAAAATGTATAATGAGCATATCTTCGCATTGTATCCATGTAAATGTTTGCTTCCAAGACATTCTTTTAGCCTCATAAATTGATTTCGCTAAACTGGTTTTTACCAGGTTACAAAAAAACGACATGCTCACAACATCCAATCAGATAGAAGGAACCGAAAAGCAACATGGTGTTTACGACATCACTGAGAAGGCAGCATTTAAAGGCTTAAAAACACAAACTGTTTCTCGATTCTAAGACTGTATTCATATGCAATTGACAAATAGTCGCAGACAAATTGAACTCTTGTGACAAGGCACTACGAATCGGGCCAGTAACAATTCTGTCTACTGTCCAGAGCGCCTCACACGCTGGCTCCGGGCCACCGGGCAGTCCTTATTGTTGAGCCCTGCTAATGGAAACAGAATAATTAAATATAATCATAATTTGCGTGAAAAGGCATGCAGTTTTAATTTAACTGCATTATTATGCATTAACTGCATTATTTAACTGCCCGTGGTGTTTATTTCAGCTGAAGAAAACTGTAGATTGTATGCTTTTTAGGGGAAGAAAGTAGAAGCTTTTTTTTCCAGTGAGCCTGAGAGGTGAAATTCCCTTGGAGAAACACACATAGATAATTATAGACAAAGAGTAATAGTAGGTTATAATTAGGATTCACTATTGGAATGTGTAAATTGGACCACTATAAATCCCCTTATGTTATGCTCTGAGTCTGAGCCTAAAAGGATTGGATGAGCTATGTTTAAAACTGTTTGATTAGCTGATATATGCACACCTATGATTAAAACTGGTTTGGTATGTTGCCCAGCAACCAAACACTTCCTACAGTTTGGCTAATGAACTAGATTAGTATTCATGAGTCACATGTGAGCTGTTTTTATACTGTTTTTATATACACTGTTTGTAAATCTAAAGCATTTTATTTACAGTTGAAGTCAGAATTATTATACCCCCTGTTTATTTTTTTCCTCAATTTCTGTTTAACGGAGAGAAGACTTTTTCAACACATTTCTAAACACAATAGTTTTAATAATTAATTTCTAATAACTGATTTATTTTATCTTTGCCATGATGACAGTACATCATATTTTACTCAATATTTTTCAAGACACTTCTACACAGCTTAAAGTGACATTTAAAGGCTTAACTAGGTTAACTAGGCATTTTAGGGTAATTAGGCAAGTTATTGTATAATGATGGTTTGTTCTGTAGATTATCAAAAACAAAGGGGCTAATAATTTTGACCTTTAAAATGAGTTTGAAAAAACTAAAAGCTGCTTTTATTTTAGTCGAAATAAAACAAATAAGACTTTCTCCAGAAGAAAAAATATTATCTGACATACTGTAAAAATTTCTTTGATCTGTTAAATATCATTTGAGAAATATTCAAAAAAAGAAGAAAAAAAATTCAGAGTGGGACTAACAATTCTGACTTCAACTGTACATGTGACCCTGAATCACAAAACCTAAAGTTGCACGGCTATATTTTTGCCAATACCCACAAATATATTGCATGGGTCAAAATGATCAGTTTTACTTCTTTGCATAAATCATATGAATATTAATAAAAATCATGTTCTATAAAGATATTTTGTATAACATAATAGGGTTGTAACGGATCACAAACCACAGATCAGAACACACGTGACCCGGGGATTAATAACTTTTTTTGAACTTGTACATTTATCCAACATTTGTAACTATCGCCTCCCGCGTCATTTAAATCATGTGTTTGAAAGCATTTTAGCTTCTCTGTAAAATATGATGACGGAAAAAGTTGCGGTGAGACCCACCTAAATGCTTTCTTTGGTTAATAATTAAAGGTGTTTTCCGTCACTGCGTGTTTAACCTGCATTAATGCATTTGGTGCAAAGCTGCTAAAATAAACATTAAAAGATCATGATCTCAATTTAAACCCACATAACAAATGATAATGATAATGATTTGCATTTATTAATCCTTCGAAGTGCTGCATTCAAATCTGCGTTTGATCGAGCAAGACTCAGTTTTTACATGTTTTCAAACAATTAAATAACATAGAAGTACTGAGAGAACAGATTATAGTTCAGATATAAACACTGATGTTTATGGTAAAGATTAAAATCACCGTTTGATGGAACTTGATGCTGGTGAATGTTGTAGCAATTACATTGTTTAACCAATAAGTGGAGACAAACAACCATCAAAATTATGTCACTGAGTTTTTTCAAACATGGTCCACCTATAATGAAAGATGAATTCTTTTTTCAGCTGGTTCTTTCTTGATTTTTGTTTTCATTAAAATTACAAGTTTTAAGTTCTGTTTGTTAAATTTAATGGGTTTTGCAGTAATATTTTTGTATAAATAAAAAGCAATTGACATTTGTCTCCTTTTTGCTGATCTAAAAAATGTAATCCGAACCGTGAGATTTGTGATTGGTTACACCACTAATACATAGACATTTTCTGATTAGTAATGTGCATTGCTATTTATTCAACTTCCATGTAATGTATAATTCTCAATTTCTATATATCACAATTTGTTGTGGTCAATGATCACATATTATAAAAGAGCAACAGTTGGGTTCTGAATGTAAAACAAATAAATTTAAATAAATTTAAAAAACTCTTTTGGATAAAGAAATAATTTTAAACAAATTGACCTTACCTGTTGTGACCTCTTAATAAAGTTTAATCAATTGTAAATTAATTTGCTGAACCTATTTGTTTGCATTATTTCAATAATATTGTGCAGCAGCTGAAAGCATAAAACTATATTACCCACAATTCCTTCAATCAGAGCCACAGACAGCATTAAGCACAGTAAATGTGTAACTAGTCTCCCTATATGTTCTTAAATATGTGTATATTCTTAAATGCATGTTTTGCTAGCATTTAAAATATTGTTCAAAGACATCCAACAACTTTTATTGTACAAATCATTTATTTTTTGTTTCAGAAATTTTAAAATAAAGTATGTTTTTTCTCTATGCTTTATGGAATTGTAGTTTCCTTCTTTGTCTTTTCTTTGTCTTTTGTCCATTTTTCATTTGTAAATGAGTGAAATAGAACAAAGGCATTTCAAAAACACATTTAAAAAGTGCTTTTCTGATCTGTTATTATTAATAATTTATTTAAATAATAAAACATTAATATTACCACATAGCTGTGGCCATCATCATAAAGCAGTGCTTTTATGACAGTGCAGGTGAAGTGTTTTAGTACCTTTTAATTATGCAGAAACGACTGTAATGCTTCATTAAATGAACAAATTGTGTCTAGCTTTTTTTCCCCCTTGCATTTCACTGTGGCCTCAGAGAGACCAAAACATTCCTGATCACACTGTCTGATGGCATTGACACCTACATATAATAAACAGCTAGAGTAGCATTAAAAGGGTCAGTGGGCATAGATGCATCTGCTCTTGCTCAGACTCCAGGGATTTCACAGAGACCAAAAGAGAAATGAGATTCCCCTGATAGGATCTGTCCTGTGTCATAAGCTTCATGCGCTTTATTAAAATTCATCCCATCTTATATGCAACGCCGAATTCATTTTCTCATCCAATTAAGTGACCTGCACGCCAGCTCTCTTTCTTTCAAGCTGTTGTTCCTGTCTTTGACACACACAAACAAGCAGACACACACTCATTCTTCCTCCTCAGGTTTGATCAGTCCTAAACAATAGGTTATCTTTCCAGAGAACGGATTTCCCATGATTGCTGCACTCTGCTCTTCTAAAGCGTAACTCCGGAAAATTGGGGAGAGTTGGCAGAGCAGGCAGAGGTGTAAAATATTGCTTTATTTTGACATCTTTTGGTACACTGGGAGAGATCAGAAGAGACTAGATGAAGAAGGAAAAAAAGTAGGCCACATGGTAAATCAGCCAGAGGACAATTTTGTTATTTAGAGGTTGTTCTTTGTAACTCTATAGCTCCCAGTGCTGTTTCGTTTAAGTAACTTTTTATCAGATGTTTCTCCTATAATTTCTGAAAGTGACATAAATGGAATTGCTGACATGCAGTTTAGCCCAAAGTGTGTATATTTTTTTTTTTCTGGCTATTGCATTGAGATATAGAAGCTGGTTGGAGCCTTAAATGAAATGTGATGGTGTCAGCATGCAGTTTGTCAAAGTGTCAAAAAGCACAACAGCCAGTGAAATTGCTTTATTTGATATTATAATTGCATATGTGATGCTGTGCCACTTTGGGATATACATATGCAAACCTGATAGGGATAATCTAAAAAAAAATGTGGTTATTAAAATAATAAGAAATGTCATGTTGAAATCCCTGACTTTAATGGAAATGTGATCAAAGTATATGGAAATGAGTTGACACTTGATTTTGCGAGGGTCTTTTTCTTCGATTGAAATTCCAATAAGCAAACGACTAGATTATTATTTATATACAACTTTTTCATATTTAGATTTAAATGTTTGCTGCAGTTTATATATTTATGCATATATTTAAATATTCTTCTGTTGAATTGCAGACACAGTTTTTAAAACTTTTGTGGAGACATTTCATAGTATTTTTTCCCCCCTCTCAATCAGAAGACTACAATTTTTTTTTCTTTTTAATGTCATCTAAGAGCAACAAATTAATAGTACTACTAATAATAATAATTTCAATGATAATAATAAAAATGTAATAATAATAATAATAATAATAGAAATCATACTGATAGTAACAAAAACAATTGTATTATTATTATTGTTAATAATAATAATAATAATAATAATAATAATAATAATAATAATAATAAACACTAATTATAATAATAAAATACCAATAAAATAATAATAATAATAATAAACAATAATTATAATAATACTAATCACTGATAATAAAATAATAATAATAATAATAATAATAATAATAATAATAATAATAATAATAATAAATACCAGTAATAATAATTAGGGATGTGACAAGATCTCAAGATTACAAGATCTCGCGAGACTAAATCGTGTAAAAATTTCTCGTTAAATTGAAAAGTTGTCTCTTGAGTTATGATGGAGCGTGAGAATAAATTTAGCACTGAAGATTGGAGGCAGGATTGGGTTTGAATCGCACATCAAGTCCTTTGCACACACTTGGCAAACCAGGCTTCCTCTGTTTTGCATGTCACTGGGCGGTGTGAACTAACATCGATTTTTTTCATCGGAGTTCATGGGTTGAAGTTGAAGGGCGTCTCAAAGCAGAGGATGCTACAACTGCAGCTACACAAATTGACCGGTTCGTAACTATGCGACGGAATTGCACTTTATATATGGTATGCTTGAAGTCATAATTGTCTTAAACACAAATCAAATTAAGACAAACATGTGTATTCCTATCTCAGACATGTTATTGAAGTGCAGTACAGACATGTAAACGCTGTGATCAAACTATTACCGTCGTGTAAGACTTTTAGCTGCGTTTTGCGACAGGATATTGCATACACACAGACACGGTTGTTTGACACTATTTTTTGCACCTATCGGTCAGTAAAGGACCACAGAAACACACATCTTCATCATCATCATCATCATCATCATCACCAAACACACGTTAAAAAGTTCAATTTGTGGAAAGGAGTTGGATTCTCATGTGAAATTGTGAAATTGTACAGGAAAAAAGCCAGTCAGTAGAGTTTATAGCAAAATATTTGGCAGTGTTTGCATGCCCTTTATGATGTTTATGATGAATACAAGTTGATTAAAAAAAGCACCTGAATTGTTTCACATTTTGTGATTTTTTTTATTTTATTTTATTTTTATTTTTTTATTTATTTTAAGTTCAATAAAAGACTATTTTCCATTTCATCATTGAAGATTTTTTTAAAATTGTGTAAAAATCTCGTCTCATCTTGTTGAACCCAATCTCGTGTCTCCAATCAAAGCGTCTCATCACACCCCTAACAACAACAACAATAGTAATAATAATAATAATATAATAATTTAAGTCTAGATAGAATACTTAAGAGTCATTATGTCAAAAATGTCTATCAGCAAAGTAGAGATCTGCATATAAATTTAGTTTGATGCATAGAAGAAATACTTGAGATATTGAAATATCTCATTTGTGTTTTTCTGTTATTTTCCTGAGGGGGATAAAACAAAAAGCTGGGGCAGTCGATAGATGAGATGAGGGGGAAACGGCTAGACAGGCTGAAATTATAGAAAAGGATGGAGTGAATGCAGGAAGGAGTAATGTTTAGTATGGATTCTGTCTTATTGTGTTGCTGTGTGTTTGTGTCAGTGGGAGTGATGCTGAGGCTGGTCTTGCTCCAGGCAACTACTGTGGATGTGTTGATGTTCCCTTTTTTTTTCTTCCACTTTCTCCATTTCAATCCATCTCTCTCAGTCTGTACTCGTCTCTCTTTTATGGAGATTTTTGCACTGTGTTTTGCCATTAGGAGCTGATTAATCTTAAATAAGCAGCCTGAAAAATGTTGCTGCCATCACTTAGTGCGAGGAGGGAAAAAATGCAGCTCCATTTCTCTTCCTGCTGAAGTCTGGATCTGCATCCTCCAGAACAAGTCAGCCTCCCTCCCAGCCGTTGGAGAAAAGATCTTCACATTTTTCTTCAAAAACATTTTTATTCTGACATCTGCCGTGCATCACTGTTCATGGTGCAAATGGGCCAGATATGGGATTTTCACATATTGGTGTTGGAAATACAGTAACTGTCCAAATGAATCCTTTTTGATCTTTTTTTTTTTTAGGTTCTCATCCTGTGTAAATTCAATTCATCCGGTAAATATAGCTGACATTTACTTCAGAGAGATGTGAGATGAGCAACTGCAGCGTTTATGTCATGCAAAAGCGAACTGGAGATTGTTCATGATGTTTGATCAGTAAAGGATCAAAGATTGACCAACTTGATCCAAATCAAACATGGACAGATGCGATATTTTGATGGCGTAGCATAAATTTAATTCATGTATACAAAAGAAATCACATCTAAAAAATGTATTCTGACTTAAAATGTTGCTTAGCATAGTTATATTTTATTCATTATTTTCCCTTGGCTTATTCCCCTTATTTATCAGGGGTCACCACAGCAGAATGAACTGCCAACTTATCCAGCATATCGTCACCTTGGAATTATAAGGTTCTTTCTGCGTTCTGAATGTTATTAAGATATTAAGCTTTAAAGTTTTTGCATTCCATAGCAAACAGTATGTGAGTAACATTTGTTTTTCTAAATGAAAAGTCTTAATAACTAAACAACTTATAAAAAAACATTCCATAATGTAAATAAGATGTCATTTAATAAGAATATGTCAGTAACTCTAGTTTGACAAAAATGTCAGATAGAACCTTATAATTTAAAGGGGAGATATGTTTTACACAGTCCTTCCGGCCACAAACCAGAACTGGGAAAATTTATATTTTACATATAACAAATAAATGTGACACGGTGACTCAGTGGTTAGCACTGTCGCCTCACAGCAAGAAGGTCACTGGTTTGAGCCCCGGATGGACCAGTTGTTTTCCATGTTCTCCACGTGCTGGCATGGGTTTCCTCCAGGTGCTCGGGTTACTCCCACAGTCCAAAGACATGCGGCACAGGTGAATTGAGTAAACTATATTGGCCATAGTGTGTAAATGAGTGTATATGGATGTTTTCCAGTGATGGGTTGCATCTTGAAGGGCATCCGCTGCGTAAAACATATGATGGATAAGTTGGCGGTTCATTCTGCTGTGGCGACCACAGATTAATAAAGGGACTAAGCCAAAAAAATAAATGAACTGATAATATGAAACACACTGAGAATGCACACCTCATGAATAGGTGAGTGTAAAGTAGTGCGTTTATAGAATGATTTAAACCAGGGGTCTCAAACTGCTGCCCCGCGGGCCATTTGGCCCTCCCTCCTCCTCCAGCCCCCTACTGATGTCAAAAATATAACGAGATTCGAACCAACAAAACATATTTTTTTGAATGGCTAACATTGTTGTATATATCCATATAACCACTTGTGGTTTTGATCCTCCAGCTCTAGATATTCAAACCACTGTACAATATCTTTGGGTTACTTTCGGTTTTTCCGAGAGAAACACACATGCAGATAATTTCTGGGGCTGATTTAAATGTTGAAATGTGTCAGTAAGTGCACTATTTTTACTAAAGCTCTATTTTTGTAAATATTAAAGGGTCGTTTGATTATAATCACTTTTAAACCACCTGTATTTTGTTGTACAAACACCTGTTCATGGCTTATACATTATGCTGATGGTGTAAATATGATCATTTTGCTAATATTCTATTCAAATTCTCTCATTTAATAAATTTTCCTAATATGCATATTAAGATTTGTATTAAAAATGTGCATTAGTTAAAATTTACTGCTGGATAAATTGAACATGTTAAAGTAAATGTGAACATATGCATACTTTTCCCCTCTTTGTTGTAGATTTACAAAAAAGAAAGACATTAAGAAGAACAAATGCCAGTAAACTCAACAAAGTTACCCAAACTTTTTTGTGCTGTCTTACTTTATCCGTTAAACTTATGTTTAAGCAACAATTGATTGGGACATACTTATTATTATTATTATTATTATTATTATTATTATGGCTATTTTTAAATTGTAGTATTTTCATAGCAATTTAAACTACCCCTTCAATACGTACAACAAGAAACCAAAAGGAGGAGCTTTAATTCTCTGTGGAAGAATGTCTAAGTGAATCAATTGCATCAGGTTTCTACTTTTTTCTTGTGGTTGAATGTTAAAACGGCCCTCCTATGAATTGCCAATCACTGAAATGGCCCTCCCACCAATTTGAGTTTGAGACCCCTGATTTAAACTATTGAAAAAATTCAGAGTGTGTATGTTAAAGGGGAGAGAGTTCCAGAATCCAGTTTCGTTAAGTACTGAGACACATGCATATTCTTAGTTGCAACAGTTACTGTAATTTCGTTCCATTTCTCCTTTAAAACATTACGTTTGTCTAAATGAATAATATAATACAATTCATGTACTGTATAAGGGTGGGACGATGGCTCAGTGGTTAGCACAGTCACCTCACAGCAAGAAGGTCGCTCGTTCGAGTCCCACCTGGGCCAGTTGGCGATTCTGTGTGGAGTTTGCATGTTCCCCCTGTGTTGGTGTGGGTTTACTCCAGGTGCTCTGGTTTCCCCCACAGTTCAAAGACATCCGCTATAGGTGAATTGAATAAACTAAATTGGCTTTATGGGTGTTTTCCAGTACTGGGTTGCAGCTGAAAAGGCATCCTCTGTGTAAAACATATGCTGGAATAGTTGGCGGTTCATTCCGCTGTGAAAAGTACTATACAGTCTTGAATCAAATTGAATATGTGATTTACCATAGTGCAGTTATTGCATGCTACTACTGTAAATCCATGTAAAATATAGTAAAACATGTTATATTTGGATGAAATTATTGTGATTTGTATCCTTTTTTTTGTATACCATCTTTTGAATGGCTGTCAATTGAAAAAGTCATCTGCAAGGCTAGCAGAGTTTTACTCTCAAATACAACTCTTCAAACATGAAGCCCTCAGAGCGGCAAATGTAAATCTTGTGAGAGTTTTGCAGAATGAGCTTGAACTCTTTCACTTTACCCACTCTATATTTCTGCATCCCCCGCTTCATGTCTTTTCTGTTGACACATCTGAAATATTTATGGTAATATTTTTCCGAGGAAAACATCTCCTTTTAGGGCGCTTAAAAATTGATGTGCGCGTTGTGTGTAAAATATGACCAATGTGAATTATGGAGCAGTTTTCATGTTTTACCTTATGAATGATGCATACGGTAATCATGGAATTCTGTACATCATGTCTTTGTCATTCTCTCTCTGTCACACTCAGGTCAACATATACACATACATATGTAAGCAAAGAAGAGATCCAAAATATGCTTTCAACCATCCCAGTTATTTTTTTATTCTTATATAAATCAGTTGTAGGTGGCGCAGTGAGTAGCAATGTTGCCTCAGAGGCGAGAAGGTCACTGGTTTGTGCATCGGCTGGGTCAGTTGACATTTTTGTGTGAAGTTTGCATGTTCTCCCCATGTTCGTGTGGGTTTTCTCTGAGTGCTCTGATTTCCCCCACAGTCCAAAGATATGCAATATAGGTGAATTGAAAAAACAAAATTGGCCATAGTGTATAAGTATGTGTATGAATGTGACAGTTTATGGGTGTTTACTAGAACTGGCTTGTGGCTGAAAGGGCATCTGATGTGTAAAACATATTCTGGATAAGTTGGTGGTTCATTCCACTGTGGCAACCCCTGACTAATAAAGGGACTAAGCCAAAGGAAAATGAATGTATGAATGAAATTAGTTGTTTACAGAATTGTACTAAAGTTGTGTTAACTAAAATGTTAGATAGATCTGGGTGTCTAGTCTTGGTCCTGGATCAGCGTTCTGGATAATTCACAACATCCATTTATTCATTCATTCATTTTCCTTTGACTTAGTCCCTTTATTCATTAGGGGTCGCCACAGCGGAATAAATTGTCAACCTATCCAGCTTATGTTTTACACAGCAGATACCTTTCCAGCTACCCAGTACTGGGAAACATCCAAGCACACTAATTCACGCATATACACTACACTCTCAGAAATAAAGGTAAAAGAGCTGTCACTGGGGTGGTACCTTTTCAAAAGGTACACATTTGTACTTAAAGGGTCCATATTGGTGCCTCAAAAGTATATATTAGTACCTAATAATTAAGAGGAACACCTTTGTACTTTTTAGGTATTAATATGTACCCTTGAGGTATTAATATGGACCTTTAAAGTACAAATGTGTACTTTTGAAAAGGTACCACCCCATTGACAGCCTATGTACCTTTATTTCTGAGTGGGTACGACCGATTTAGTGTATTCAATTCCCCTATACTGCATGTCTTTGGACTGTAGGGGAAACATGCAAACTCCACACAGAAATGCCAACTGACCCAGCCCGAACTCGAACCAGCGATCTTCTTGCTGTAAAGGCGACAGTGCTAACCACTGAGCCACTGTGTCACCAATTCAGAACTTATTGATTATTATTATTATTATTGATTAATTATTATAATATCGAATGCACGGTAAATTACTCCTTAAGCTCAAATCTAATATTATTCTGATATATGAGATTAATTAATATTTACCATTGTTTCAGCATTATGCAAGAACAGAATATTGCATTGTGTATACTTATAAATTATTCATAAATTCTTATCATTTTTGCATTGTAGTATAATGAAATGACACTGTCAGCAACTGCAGTTTTATTAGTGATCTCTTGTTTTTACCTGAACAGTATTTTGAACTTTTTCATTATTGAATGCTGCTATTTTGCCATTTCTTTCTACAAATTCATAAGATTAGGGTTCATTAACTATATTTCTACAGCTTTCATTATATCTGCATATTAATGTACTGTATATTTTATCTAATGATTGGATTTTTAGGCCCAATCCCAATTCTATTTTTGTACCCCTTTGAAATTAACCCCTAAGAAATGGGACAGCACTACAACACCTGCACACATCATCAAATGTCATTGAGATCTCTCTCTTCATATGAAATTGACGATCTCGACTGCTGTAGTTATTCCAGTTGCATTATATTTTGGTATTTTTCTTCAGGAAATCGCTGTAGGCATATATTATGTTATTATAATAATATAATGTGGCAATAAGCTCATAACTATACTGTGCATTTACACCCCTCCCATATTCCTCTATGTAAAGTATGTTGTGGGACTGCTATACAGGAGTTATTAGAGATTTTATAGATCGAAATTTAGCAGTTCTTATCTTAGCATTGTTTTTAAAAAGCATGATGGCAAAACACAAACGCGGTTATGAATATATTCAAACATTTTTTTTGTAAAAATGGCAAAAATACTAATCTGTGCATCTCCTTACTTGCATCTGCAGCCATGCTGCCATTGTAGATGATGTATTCTGAGAATTTTCCTGCCCCTTGGTTTTGAGTGTGGTGCTAAAAATCTCCATTTCAAGGGCTATCTAGTCCTTCCCCTTAGCCCTACGCTTTCAAGCTAAAGAGAATTTGGACAATTAATGGCTAAGGGGAAGGGCTAAAGGGTAGATTTGGAATTGGGCCTTAGTATAGTGTATGTGTATTAAAAATACTGCATATGACTTTAATAGGTATTTACATATGGGTAAACAAAAATAGACAGAGACAAATGTCAAATGCATTGCAAAACTTAAATTAGATCTTCATACATAAATGTCCTTAAATCAAGATGCATTTACTTAATGTAAAATGAAGACAGAGTCATTATCTGAAATATAATTGTGTTTATGCTTAAAATGAGAAATAAATACTGTAATTGTCAATGGGGCGTGAAAATGGCTTTTGGTAGAAATGAGTAGATTTTTTTTCTGCGCTCAGTGGCAGACGTTCATTTTTGTTTTAATCATGAAGACATTTAGATAAATTTCACCCAAAAACATGGATAATTTTCATGTGTAATTGCGCTTCCATGTAAATCCATTTTTATTTAAATCTCTTTAGGACACAAATACTGATACTATTTTTTTATATTATTTTGTGATGGTGCTGTAATTTGTTTGTGCGTTATTAAGTATACAGTACATTTTGTATTATACTATTTTATACCAACTTTTAAAAAAAAGTGCCTGTGCATAAAAGTACTTTATCTTTGTGACTTTATCTTTTTACTAGGATTTTTTTGTTTTGTTTGTAGAATTACTTTTACTGCAGAATTTTCCATTAACCTTCATTTATATTTTTTAGTCATTTGCATTGAATATAACTTCACCAGGGGCCTCATGTACAAAAAAAATTTTAAATACTTTAAAATCGTTCTAAAACATTGCGTACGGACAAAGCTGTAAGTGTGCGCACGCAGTAAAAATTTAGATGTATGAAACACTGCGGAATCTCACACATATTGTCTTTAAACATCTGATTTCCCCAATTTCGGTTTAATAAAGAGCAGATTTTTTCAACAGATTTCTAAACAATAGTTTTAATAACTCATTTTTTAATAACTTATTTATTTTATCTTTTCTATGATGACATTAAACTTTTAAGATACTTCTAAACAGCTTAAAGTGATATTTAGGCTTAACTAGGTTGATTAGGTTAATTAGGCAGGTTAGCGTAATTAGAAAAGTTATTGTATAATGATGGTTTGTTCTGTATTTATATATATATATATATATATATATATATATATATATATATATATATATATATATATATATATATATATATATATATAATGAATAATCTAAACTTCTGATGTGACTATTGCAGATACACACATTGCGATATCAATGCTTAAACGATATATTGTTCGGCCCAATTATTTAATTTATGTTAAATTTAATTTAAGTAAGTGCTCACAAAATAATAACATTATGCATATTCATTATATAAGAAGTAATTGATAATGGGCCTTTGGATGATTAGAAATGAAAGCACACCCTACTTAGTGCACTTAAAGGCATTGTTCAGATGTTGTATATTAAGGCGCTTGTTTTCAAAATATACACTCTAAAAAATCCATACTGTTGTTGAATTAACTTAAGCAGTAAAAGCAAACGCAATCTCACTGCAGTTCGTAACTTCGATTTAGTGGCGAAGTGTTATGAATTTGTACAAATCTCAGTCATACATTTTTTTTTTTCGATTAAGGGGTAGGTTTAAGGGGCACACTTCCTTTTAAAATGGTATATTGTATTTGACCTTGTTTTTGACGTACAAGCGAGTGCCGCCATTGGCTCGAGACGTCCTCATTCACTTCCATTTTCTTATTATATTACTCTACTTTGTATGTATTGTCATGAACACAATTGTTTGTGGATCAAGTAGTTTGATCGTTTTCTGACGTTTATATATTCCAAGTCATTTTTCCCATAGGCAACTAAATCAGAAGTTCTAAAACAAATCGCAAAAAACGAACGCACTTCCACATTGAAGAATAAAAAACAACGAATTTGAATTATTCACTTTCCTGCCAATATGTAAAATAGTTTCGACATCAGGCTGATAATTTGATCCGGTCCTGCCTGGGACTACTTTAGCTGTACGTTTACTAGAAAACAAATGAAGAATATTCATCCGCCAATCAGAATCAAGCAATAATATAACAAATATTTGTTCTTATGTTGCTTTCAACTTTTAATTAAAGTGTTTAGGTTACACTAAGTTATATTATTAGTCTGTTTGATTAAAAGTTAATTTGATTCAACTAATAAAAGTCTTTTTTACAGTGGAGCAGCCACTGTAACACAGTATATTGTATTATTGAATATTGCCATATGTTAATTCAGGACAGAGGAGGTTTCATACCTCTACAGAGCAGATCTGCAAAAGAGAGAAGAGCTGTGAGATGCACGTGCTTTGCTTGAACCCAACGCCTCACTTCATTAAGGGCTGTGGTGGGGCGAAACGTCCATACTCTCTCAGACATGCTTGATTAGCGAGTGTTTGTCTTGGGGCTGCTCTTCACACTGAAGTGCACGCCAATTGCTTCCCGTCAAAGTGACTGACAGCACTCTTCAGCTTCCTCATTACAGTAGCTATCATTACGCTATTCATGAGGGTTTGTTGTTCATACATCCTCTACTTGATATTCCGAATGGTCACTTGTCATTTAGAACACTTTTATACAAAGCGGCTTATTGTTGGATGTGTTTAAACTGACTATGTGGTGTTTTTAATAGGATCTTTGATCATTTTTCACATTGGTTTTCTGTAGTTGTACATAATGTGTTTGGATCAAGAGCTCCCTGTTTATGTTGGAGGTTGTTTCATTAGATTATGTAATACTGTATGTGCTGCAGTTCACCATGCATGATTTGCATTGACACTTTGGATGTGATGAGACTGGAATATTGTTTCTTATTATTTTCTTTATATATATATAGAATATATATATAAATATATATATATATATATATATATATATATATATATATATATATATATATATATATATATATATATATATATATATATATTAAGGTCGTTTCAGTTTGTAAAATTCAGAGTTTTGGAGCAGTTTGATGTCTTATTAAAAACATATGTGATATTAAATGTGTAAAATTTCACTATGGATTGCTTCTTTAGTCAAACGAGTGTCATTTTATGCACATCTTCATTTACAGTATATACTGTGAAAAATGTAGGATTCCACACAATCTGTGGTGTAAAAGAACAAAATACAAATACTCAAATTACTGTAATTGAGTAGTTTTTCTCAGGAATTGTAATTTACTAAGTAGTTTTAAAAATGCTTACTTTTACTTTTCCTTAAGTACATTTTTAGTGCTGCATTGGTACTTTTACTCCACTACTTTTCTTTAACTTTTAGTCACTATGTTATTTTTTCTTGTCTATGGAAATTACAAAACGTCCAACCTAAAATCAACCAAATATCAACATCTAATAATGTTACAGCTTGGCGTTGTGTGGACATTACCACTATGACGTCTATCAGATGTTGGATTTGGTTGCCATACAAATAAATGTCAGTATTTGACTTCAATATGACGTTGTTTCAAAATGATGGCTCGACATTAGATTTTGGTCACTTTTTAACACAACCTAAAATCAACCAAATATCAATGTCATTATTGGACATTAAAATAACGCTGTCCTTAGACGCTGGCTAGACATTGAATTTTGGTCATCTGACAGCCAACCTAGATCTAACCTAATATTAGCATCCTATGACGTTGTGTGCCAGAGCAATGACTAAATGCACTACAGAATGTTACGTTTACACACATTCACAAATTATTTGTTAAACTAACTTTTTATAGCATAATGCTAATCATTACTCTTGATTACTTTTAATGTCTACTTTTTACTCATACTTTGAGTAATATTTATAACAGATACTTTTACTAGTACTACATTTTTAGGCAAGTAATGATACTTTTAATGTGTTGTGATTAAGTTTTGTAAGTTCATCATGTACATACTAAACAGTTGATTTCCATTTTGCCTGACATTTGCTAGTCTGATATAATGAGTCAGGAACGAGATTCATCACATCTGATATTAAAACTGATTCATCCATTACACTGGTGCATTGTGGGATGTGAAATTTATTCCACTCAGTACGCTGCTGATGTAATGTGTCTGCAGGGTATTCTGTACATACAGTTCATTTGTATACAGTGCAAATTATGTACACTGTTTGCTGCAGCAGAGCAATGGTAGTGTTATGATTATAGCCAGATGCAAAGACACATGTCAATTTCAAAACAAGAGTCGCCGGTGCATATAAGAACACCGTTTACACATATGAAATCAAGTTCTCTAAGTATTTTATAATGAAATAATAAAAACATATGTTCTATGTGATTTAAAAATGTGTTCTATGAATGTAATCTGGATGAACTACATCTGTCTCATTATCATGTGTTGCATTAAGGTGCTTTCCCACCTGTAGATCCATTTTTTTTTTCGGAAACGGGTAAACTTGTTACAATGTATAGTAATCTTATTGTTGCGGTTTGTACTAAACACACCAAAACAAGTCACCTGCGAGTAAACCCTTCTCACATTGGTCAGAGTTTTAGGGTTAATTCCTAGAGTCCCATGAATTCGCTCAGCTGTCATATGTCGGTAATTTAATTTATTAATTTATGAGCAATAAGACATAAGCGAAAATGTGCACTTTAATTATGACATCCACAGACATTGTCACCAAATATAAATCATAGAGGTATGACTTTATCATGAATAGCCTCATTCAGTTGTCAATTTTTGTAAAAATCTATCGAATCCATCAATCTATTAAAAAACGTTGGCTAGAATTATGGATTATAGGATTAAATTTTAGAGAGAAATAACAGATGAACCAAGACTGCAGCCATTCACACATGGCTTCAGCGTCAACACTTTCCATTTACTTTGAATGGGTGATGTCAGGCATTGCCGAATTGCATTGTGTATCCATTGGCGCCGCTTCAGTGGTGTTGCTCGCTGCAGAAGTTGTGACTTTCTCAACTTTTTAAGGGCTGATAGAAGCGTCAGCTAATCAGATTGCTGTATGAAAATACAACAGCTCAGACAGTAACTGATTGTTGACTAAATTCATTGGCTGACCCTGCTTTAATGATTGCGTCAACCCCAACTTCAGACACGCCCTCTGTCAAGCATTGATGGTGAAGCCCCGTCGGCCGTAATACAAAAAATTATACAACTAAAATATGGAAGTTATCAGATGGTAATTTCTTTCAATTTTCCTAACGGATAAACAGCACACTCTAACATTTCAGCATGCTTTCACTTTCGTATTCAACATGAAATGCACATTTACCGGTTGGAATGACATCCCGCCCTACTCATAATTCTCTCATAATTCTCTCTTCATATAGTCGTATATATGTCTGTTACATATGTCAAATAGCCTGGTTTGTTAGTTTGTTAGATCGTTTTGCTTTCTCTCTATACATCCGCTCCAGAGTTCATTTCAATTAAACTAAGACCACCTCATTCAGGCGATCTCGGACCGATTAATTTGGCGTGGATCCGAGAGCGATTGCTGGATTCACATAAAGTATCCCAAACGAGCCGCGTTAACTTTGTTCTGAAACAAATGTCTAGATGTGAAAGCACCCTCAGTGTCATTTACAAAAACTTTAAAAACTTTAGCTTTAATCCTCCTTTGTCAAATGTCCATTTTATTTTATTTATTATTTTTTTATCATTTATAGTTAACATTCAGCTGCTTTTCCCCTCAAGTCAAGTTTTAGTCAGCTAAATATTTCAGGATTTTAGTCAAGTCTTAGATGCTGAAAACCTTACATCTTTGCATGCTGCATTGTGGTTAAAGGTGCAGTAGGGGATTGTCTTCAGAAACAAGGCATAAAACTAAAAAATGTTCATCCAATTAAATATTGTCGGGCTGACAATTCCAATAATTTTGATACATAGCCCAAACTGTATGCCAACAAATGTTGATTTGTACAACAGCGCATCTTTGTTCACACATATCCACCATTCGAGACAATCACATTCATGGTAAGACCAAATGCTGAATCAAAACTTTTTTAAATCCTGAAACAGTAATGAAGTTACTTTTGCACGCTGGAGGATGGATGACACTATGGCTGTAGGGTTTCTTTTAGACCGGTAATGTTTTGTTTTAAAACTATCTTAGTCACGCAAAGCTGATCTAGATTGTGTTGTTTTTATGAATTGGTTATGAATGTTTAGCCACTGAAATCTTCCGGCGAAAGATTAATGTGACTTTTCAATTACATAAGGGACCTTTTACAGCATTGATAATGTAGATTTCTATTTAGTTTAACAACAAAACATAAGTAAATAGCGCTATTTAGCCTAGCCTTCTTTACTGAGGTGAAGCTGGTTTTATATTCACATTGGTTCATTTTTGAACAATGACAACCTGTGATACTCTCCCTTTATTGTGTACCTCTACTCTGAATATTAAATCTGAAATAGAATGTAAGTATGGCTTAGTAATAAGTGTAATTCCTGCATGCCGACAGCCAATCACTGACGTCATTCGCCAGGCAGAAATGTAATGATCTTGTGGGTTGTCTGCTGTCATGTTGTGGTGTGTGAGTTTGTGATTTCAGGAGGCGTGGCTTTGGACGGCAGGGGAGAGATTGTGTTTCAAAGATATTATGCTAACAGTTTAGCATAGTGGCAGATCACCTACTGCACCTTTAATTTAATGTCGTTGTTCTTCTTTTTATTTCAACCTTTACATTTAAATTATTTTCAAATTTTTCATTACAATTGATGCTCTGGCGCACATGAGCTCAAAACAAGAACATTTGAATCATAAATAAAACTATTCAATCCAAGATAGCACTTCCAATTGCTAATTGCATTAGTTTTTGTTAAAGCAGCAGACTTGTGTTGTGTCATAAAGGTTGCACAATTTTATCCCAATCACAATTGCAAACAACATACCTGAGATCCTTGTTTGGAATATTACAGTTTTCTATAGTTTTATATGGCGTTTCAATTCTTCACATCTCAACCTCAAGCATATTATTTTCTTTCAACTACCAGTTAGTCACTACTCTTTTTTTTTTTTTTCACTGATATTTCATATAGTCACAATGAATGTTTAATGATATCAGTGTCATCTCATCAAAGTTATTAATGAGCATTTCTACACATTCATCATCATTATCATCATCATCATCATCATCACCATCATCATCATCATCATCAAAAAAAAAAAAAAAAAGAGTATTATTTGGATGTACTCTTCAGAATCTCACCAGTGGAAGTAATTCATCTAGGTATGTTTCAACAATGTAACAATGAAAAAAAATTGGACATACTGCTTATTTTTTCTTTTTTGGCCTATAAATAAAATACCATGTCATTTCCAAAGCATTCCTCTTACAGATGCATTACTTGTATGTAGATGTTTTGAATTTAATAGAAATTAAGTGCTTGTTTATTTCATAAAATAAATAAATAGGCAATGATATTTTAAATTATCAAGTTTTTTTTTTTTAAAGTCTTCGTTCTTTTTTATGCCGTTGATCAAGTTTGAAACAAGTTACATAAACATTGAAATGTAAATTAAATGTAATTTTTGCAAATAATTTTACACATTTGTAAATCGCTGTTAAGAAAGACATTAGTTCATACTGGATAGGAGGAGGAAAATGTTATTGTGTGTGTTGTTTTTTAGGACTGGTTGTGTTTTTCTGTTTATCACTTTAAATGCCCCTAATGAAGCATGAAATATGCAAATTAATGAGCCCTATTGTTCGGTAGTTTTGCTCTAAGTTTTTGAAGAACTAGGAAATGCTAATGTGCTAATACTCGTATCTGCATGCATAAATGATAGAGAAGGGTGATGAAAGAAGTTTCACAACATCGCGAAACCTCAGAAGCACGAACAAACATTTAGCTATAGTCTTAGGGATAAAATGCAGTTATTTGTCACAAAGTACCAGGTTTAAGCAGCATTTGTCTCAAAACTGTCACTGTTACTGGTAATGCAGTAAAAGCTGGCAGAATTGTCTCCTTTATGAAGTAAACAGCTGCTTGGTTAATTGCTGTTAAAACTGTTGGGAATAATCTGAGCAAACACTTTCTCTACTTGCTGAATGATGTTCCTATACAATCTGCCATAGCACAATTCAAATTTTAGATCATAAAGCACAAGAATGGGTTTTACTGCTTTATTATGTAGTCGAAATATTTCAATTAGGGCTGTCAAATTAAACATATTAATTAGGCTGTGGGCAAAAAATAAAAATAAAAACATCACAGTTTATTTATGATAAACATAATTGCCATAAGCAGTGTTTTGTTTATGAATGAATCTGCATTTATTCTGTGAACTGATGGTTCAATGGACCGGGGTGGGTTTAACCAGTAAGCCAGTTAAGCGGTCGCTTGAGGCCCCCAATAAATATCTAGAAGTATAAATTATACTTATAAACTTTATATAACATCGTTATATAACATTTTTTACATAATTAAATATTATTTAATATACAGTACAATATAATATTATTATAATAATGTAATGTTTTGTAATAATAATATAATAAAATTAAATATCCACCACTCCAATCACAGAGCAGTCCAGTCAAATTTATAAAAAATAAATAAATAAAAGTATATTTATTATTTTTAGTTGTAAATTCATTTTAAGAAAACTAATCCTTTAAAATGTAGAGATTGCATAAAGGTGAAGGATAGAAGATAAAAGAAGATTGATATTAAAAAAATAAAATCAAAATTTAAAAAAAATTAAAATAAAAGTACACTGAAAGAAATGATTCAAAGATGATTTCCTTGGATTTACTAAAAAATAAGTTGAGTGATTTGTAAACAATTTATTTGGGCTGAATTTAAACAAACAAATAAAGTAAAACATTACTAAATTTCATTTGTTTATATTTCAATTCCCATAAACTGTTCCCAGCAACTATTTTGCTGAATAATTATTTTTCAGTGTAGAAAGGAGTGCGTTTTAAGACTTGGGTGACATGGCTGGAGTTGCCTAGGGTGCCCAAATTGCAAAATTCTCCCCTGCATTTATTTAGAGATCTGTTGACTTTATTAAAGATAGGGATGTCCAGATCCGGTCATGTGATCGGAAATCTGGCCTGATCACGCAGTATGAGACTCTATCGGAATCGGACGTTACCTCCAGATCAGGACTCGAATATATATATATATATATTAGGGATGTAACGGTATCAAAATTTCGCAATACGGTAATACCTCGGTATGAATAGCACGATACGGTATTTATTGAATCATTTAAAGGAAAAACAAAACTATTGAAGAGACTCAAAAAAAAAAGTGCTAGAATGTTCAGGTTACCTCGACACTGAACACATCAATGACATACAAATTATCTATCTGTAAACTTTCAAACAGGAACTTAAATTATAAAATTTTAATACCAAAAAATTTTAAACCATGTAAAAAAAAAAAAACACCACTCGAAAGGACAAGCCATGAGTGAGATAGAGGTCTCTTGGTGGTACAAGTCAATGTCTCCATCAATCTGAGCAGTGTGCTGTGTTCTGCTGTCCCCTTGACTAAAAGAATCTCCATTATCTTAGTCGTATTCCCCAACTTGTATTTCAGCACAGTCTGGCAGTGCCTGCATACCCTTTTTTTCTGTCACCTTTTCTTCTTCCTTGTTTTTTTTAGAGAGAAACTGAAATGCTTCCACACATCTGATTTAAAACCCGCTTTAGGTTTGACCATTTTTAGCTCTTTTTCTTTGCCGCTCCTAGCAGCACCCTTCATTTCTGCATTACTGGATCTGTAGCAACAACAGACTGCAAAGGATGATGGCCATGCCTGGGCTGATGAAAATTGTAGTTTCGGCTACCTCCCATTCGCTCCATTCGCCTCAGCAAACTTTTCACTTTTACTGGATCTCTAGCAACAACAGACCGCAAAGGATGATGGCCATGCCTGGGCTGATGAGAATTGTAGTTTCCGCTACCTCCCATTCGCTTCATTCGCCTCAGCAAAGTTTTCACCAAAAGACCTATGATTTTATTGAGTCACAACCAAAGTAATATTGAAAGAAATTGCTATTGCGGTATGACGGTATTTACAATATTGTTACATCCCTAATATATATATATATATATATATATATATATATATATATATATATATATATATATATATATATATATATATATATATATATATCCTCATTGTTTTTGAATACATCTACAGTTATTGACTTCACAAGTACAATAACGCATGTGGCATGACATTACTTTGTTGCAGAGATGCTATTGGTTAAAGTAGGAAGCGAAAAGCGCAAGTATGTCTGCAGTCTGGAGGTATTATAAAGTTGATGATGACAACTTTGCTATAGCAAACTGTGAAATATGTAAACGTGGGTTTGCCTGTATTTTAAGTTGAGGTGCTATTTTTATATTAGATTTTTTTTATATTTACTGTTGCACTAAAGTCCAAAAGTGAAGAATTTATGTTATTTATAACCTTACAGAAGTGCTCTGTTTGTTAAAGGAGTTGTTAAATGTTAAAATAAGGTGGATTAAATTAAAAATAAGGAACATCCTGGATCTGTTTCTTAGCTCTTCTTTGTTATTTTTTTATATATTATAGAAGTATCGGATTGGGTTTCGGAATCGGTAGATACTCAATCAAATGATTCAGACTCGAGGGCAAAACAACCTGATCATACATCCCCAATTAATGGATCAATCAATCAATCAATTGAACAAATGGAAAGAATAATTATTATAGAACGATTATTACAAATGTACCTTCAACTAATGTCAGATTTAACAAATGTTTTAGATGATTACTTCATTAAAAAGCATACTTTTACTTGCCTTTACTCACATGCATGTCATTTCAGCCTGTATAATGTTTTCCTTTGTAGTTCATAAAAAATATTTAGATGAATGCGGGTAATCAAACTGTTTTTGGCTGCAATAAATGGTCTGTAAATATATGTAAACACAAATTTAAATGCAATTTCTGAAAAAAAAAAATAGACAAAATAATATTTAGCATGGTAGCCCTAAAAAGGTGTTATAAATTCAATTTTGGATCAAAGCAGTTAATTTTTAAATCTACATTTTGGGATGTTCTGATGCTTTTCACATTTAATCAAACAATGTCTGTTTAAATGTAATATCTTAAATTTAATGTCTGTTTGAATTTAAATATAACATAGAAATGTAATTGATTCATTTGTGATTATTTGGATTTGATTCGAACACATTTGAGCCTCCTTTTATGTGGCTTGCTATTCAATGCATTTTGAGGCAAAATATAATGCGCACCTGCCTATAATGCTTTACTGCGCCAGAGAAGAGTCATCATGAATCATACACTCCACATACTACTCCCAACTGTTCGAATGCGCAACACATCAGTCTCCATTACGGCATCATATTTCTCTGTATCTCTCGCTCTTTCCCTTTTTTCCCTTCCCTTTCTCTCTCGCTCGTTCAAATCCCGCTCCTTGGTCTCGTCCGCAGAGTGGAGTGAAAATCAATAGTGAAGACTTGCAATGTGCGAAAGAACATGATCTTTGCATTTGCTGTGTGACTGAGCGGCAGCATTTTAGAGGGGTTTAGGGAACTTCTGAGTTTCCTGTGTGCTGAAGACGCTCGTTTCACAGGATGAGCAGTTCATGTGAAACGGGAGTGTTTTATCTAGTCCAGCTGTGCTCAAATGTCATCTTTCTGTCATTTTCACACAAAGAAATAGACAAAAATTTAGTTTTTTAAAAGATGTATGTTATCTTTTTATGTGAAAGACAAAATACTGTATAAGGCAGGATGTTAAATGTTATTATTGTTAATTTGAAGAATTAAAAATTGTTTTCTTTCACTGAAATAAATAAAATGAAATTATTTAATTGTTATTTTATATCTTAATAATTTACAAAATGCTAGATGCTATATATTTTTAAGTAAGAGGGTTTTAATATCATAATTTAGTATAATTTAATATAATTGTATGTGAGAACTTGTTATTTTAAATACTGTACAGGGTTCAACGCTATGGATTTTTTTCTACTGGCCCAATAGGAAATGGAACTTGTGTCCAGGACTTGTGGTACAGGTGAATTGGGTAGGCTAAATTGTCCGTAGTGTATGAGTGTGTGTGTGTAAATGTGTATGTTTCCCAGAGATGGGTTGTGGCTGGAAGGGCATCCACTGCGTAAAAATGTGCTGAATAAGTTGGCGGTTCATTCCGCTGTGGCGACCCCGGATTAATAAAGGGATTAAGCCGACAAGAAAATGAATGAATGAATGAACCCAAACATAACTTCAGCATAACATTTCTTTAAATAAAAATGACAATTAAAAAAAATTGTGATGTAAATAAATTTGTATATATATATATATATATATATATATATATATATATATATATATATATATATCCAAATTTTTTTACATCACAATTTTTTTAAATTGTCATTTGTATTTAAAGAAATATTATATATATATATATATATATATATATATATATATATATATATATATATATATATATATATATATATATATATATATATATATTTTTTTTTTTTTTTTTTTTTTTTTTTACATATTTGGTCTCCATGAGGAGAATGGCTCATGAATAAATATCAAAATGTAAAAATCCAAATCATTCAGAGTATAGGTGCACAGTCATAGACTTTGTACAGTAAAAAGTCATTACATCTGGGGGATGTCCCCATAAAGATAGCAATACGAGTGTATAAATATGAACATTCAATGATCTTCCACAATTGAGTTCAGAAAATATCAGGTTAGGAACAATGTGAGGGTAAATAAATGCTAGTAAGCTCTCAATATGGGGGGGCACGGTGGCGCAGTGGGTAGCGCTGTCACCTCACAGTAAGAAGGTCGTTGGTTTGATTCTTGGCTGGGTCAGTTGGCATTTCTGTGTGGGTGCTCCTGTTTTCCCCACAGTTCTTCCAGGTTGGAGGTTGAAAGTTGGGCTAATGACTCTCCTCGTAAAAAAAAAATTGTTACGAAAGCCCAATATGGTGTGGCTAAATATCAACTTCGAAAAAACGGCTCTGGGAGTAAGTAAACAAACTCTCACTATGGAGTGAACTGTCCCTTTAAGCCCATCAGCTGGATTGCATAATCAGTAAGTGATCATTCTTCTCCGGGTAATTTCAGGTCTAATGTGCAAACAGTGATTTCATAGTCTGATGTCAGCTTCTGTTGCCATTTAATGATGGCTGTTTTTAATGCAGTGCTCTCCGTAAGTGCAGAGTTGTTAGACCTCGTATTGTGTCATTACATACTCAGCTCAGCGTAATTATATAATTAAATATAATACAGTTGCCCCCTCTGGGTCAGGGTCTTGCAAACGCATTGGTGTTCACACTCGCGGTCATTATAAAACAGCTCTTCTGTTCACCCACACAGTTCTAATGGAGAGTGAAGGACTTTACAGTAGGAAAAAAGAAAGAGTGAGTCACACCTTGCAGAGAAGAAGTGTAAGGAAAGGAGACAAGGATGATGTTGCGATAAAAGCCCTGGAATCAATGGATAAAGCATACTAGCTTTAAATGAGTTAATGTACCTAATGTGCTGCTAATAAACTGAAGGGTTAAAATAGCATATTGTTTGCGTGACGTTTGTTATCCATGTGTTTTGCCTGAAATAACCCACACTCCTTTAAAGACTGCATCGATCTATTTTCAGCAGTGTTGCCATGCACACTTATTACTAGCTACTTCAGACCTTTTTTTTTTTCATGAAGTTACTTATTTATGGGCAAGTGGTGGTATTTTTATATATTTGTTTTTTTGTGTGGTGTTAATATATGTTATATTAAAACATCTAAATCGGTATGTATATACTAATATGTAGCTTGTTGTGTGTAAAGTCCAAGATCAGTCTTAAAAATAGCACATTTACAAAATAATGTTCATACACGCACAGCACAAGATTTTAAAAATTCAGTTTGTAAATTCAAAGCACAATTTGTAAATACACAAGTAAAAATCATAGATATTTTTGCCAGATGAACTGGTTTTGTGTATTTATGAATCGTGTTTTGAACTTACGGATTAGATTTGTGTATTTATAAATCGTGTTTTAAACTTATGAATTACATTTGTTTATTTATAAATCGTGTTTTAAACTTACGAATTAGATTTGTTTATTTATAAATCGTGTTTTAAACTTACGAATTAGATTTGTGTATTTATGAATCGTGTTTTGAACTTACGAATTAGATTTGTGTATTTATGAATCGTGTTTTAAACTTATGAATTACATTTGTGTATTTATAAATCGTGTTTTAAACTTACGAATTAGATTTGTGTATTTATGAATTGCGTTTTGAACTTACGAATTAGATTTGTGTATTTATGGATCGTGTTTTGAACTTACGAATTAGATTTGTGTATTTATGAATCGTGTTTTAAACTTATGAATTACATTTGTGTATTTATAAATCGTGTTTTGAACTTACGAATTAGATTTGTGTATTTATGAATTGCGTTTTAAACTTATGAAATACATTTGTGTATTTATGAATCATGTTTTAAACTTACAAATTAGATATGTGTATTTATGAATTGCGTTTTGAACTTGTTATTTTTGAGACTAAATTGGCTCTATAAGAGTCAGCTAATTAATTCTATCACACCTGTTGTAAAGGAAGGTGCAGTTTGTGACAGGATTGCAGAGCTGAACTAGCTGCTCTATGTGGTCATACTTTTATGAATGTGGTCCATAAGGAATGTGTAATGTATGCAATGCCAGCATTTTTGCAATGTTGTAGATTTTCATTAAGTACCACTAATTTCAGTCTGATATTGCACCAAAAGCTAAATATTAAATGCAGACATATATCCTGTAAGATTTTTATTTTTTATTTTATAAAACAATATTAAGAACTTCAAAGAACATTTTGGACTGACAATAACCTTAATAACCTAGTTAATAGGAAAATCAAGTATTAGATCAAAATCTCATATCTGCAGATATACTAGTATCTATAGCATAACTATTTCGCTTATTACACTCAAAAACAGAGACTTTTGGAAAGGCAGCAAAACCATTTTAGCTTAATAACTCTGTGGTTATGTTTTAAAATGCAGACTTTTAAAAACTAGGGCTGATTGGGTTATCTGGATCATCCGGTATCCTTCACCAAGGCCCATATGTCCAATTAATACACATATTTTTGTCTTATTTATCTAATTAAATATTTTCTCCCTTTGCTATATCATTGCTCTTTGGGGTTAGAGGATAAAGTGATGTAATGTAATCTAATGTGCATTTATATAGCTCATTATTGTGTATGGCCAGACACCCATAGCGCATTACAATAGTACGAGGGGGTCTCTCCTCACTACCACCATTGTTCAGATGGAGGGGGGAGACAGTGATACAGCTAATTCAGTGGATGAGGGTGATTGGGTGGCTATGATGGGTAAGGGCCAAGGTAGGGTGGTAGGTAGGCTGGTATGTGGGGGCTCAGTAAGGAGGCTTGGTGGAGGGTGCAGGGTACCTTGATTAAATATGGGAGTATTGCAGTTTGTACCATAGGTTATCAGTTCGTTTTGAATATCGTTACACCAATGCGTAATATTAGATCTGATTTGGACACAAACATTTGATTGGGTAAACCATAATATATACAGTAATAGCATTTTCCTCACTATGGGGTGAAAGCTTTTTTTATTAACATGGCCCAGAATGATCTCACAAAGAAATGTTGACTATTTTAGTGACTCCCTTGTTTTGGAATTGCTTTATGAGTTTCTTTTTTGCTGCCGCTGTGATACAAAATGCTGATTTCTTACATCTGACATGGGGTTTTGTTTGTGCAAGATGAACTGTTTATCGCACTTCCTGAAATAACTGCAGGATAACCAATGGCCTGCTGTTATCACATGCATTCTGGCTGCGCTAAGCACTGGTGTTTGATAAACATCTACAAATGCAATTATGCTCTAACTGAATAAAGGCCTGCTTTGCTTAAAATTGCAGTTCAAAACCACAGTAGCTTATTAATCACACCCTTTGTCTTTTTTTCTCTCCCCTCTTTTCTCTCCCCAGGTGTAAAAACCTGAATTACAATGGAAAAACTGCTCGTCTGCTTGTTGGTTATCGGAATGGCAGTGAAGGCCCAGATCTGTCCAAAGCGCTGCGTCTGTCAGGTTCTTTCCCCCAACCTCGCAACACTCTGTGCCAAAAAAGGGCTGCTCTTCGTCCCCCCTAACATCGACAGGCACACCGTGGAGCTCCGGCTAGCTGATAATTTTGTCACCAGCGTCAAACGGAAAGACTTGGCCAACATGACCAAGCTGGTGGATCTTACGTTATCCAGGAATACAATAAGCTACATCACTCCACATGCATTCGCAGACCTGGAAAACCTACGAGCCTTGCATCTAGACCACAACCGCTTGACGCGAATAGCCAACGACACTTTCAGTGGCATGTCCAAGCTGCATCATCTAATCCTGAACAACAACCAACTGACCCTCATCCACATGGGAGCCTTTAATGACCTACTAGCCCTCGAAGAGCTGGATTTATCCTACAACAACCTCGAGACCATCCCCTGGGAGGCCATTCAAAGGATGACCAGCCTACACACTCTCAGTCTGGACCACAATATGATTGAATACATTCCTGAGGGGACGTTCTCCCTCCTACAGAAGCTCAATCGCTTGGACGTGACCTCCAACAAGCTCCAGAAGCTCCCACCGGACCCTCTTTTCCAACGAGCACAGGTTCTGGCAACATCCGGCATTATGAATCCCTCTTCTTTTGCGCTAAGCTTCGGAGGCAATCCTTTACATTGCAACTGCGAGCTACTGTGGCTTCGGCGGCTCAATCGCGAGGACGACTTGGAGACCTGCGCCACACCTTTGCACCTCTCTGGACGCTATTTCTGGTCCATCCCCGAGGAGGAGTTCCTCTGTGAGCCGCCCCTCATTACCAGGCACTCTCACGAAATGAGGGTTCTGGAGGGCCAACGAGTGGCATTAAAGTGCAAAGCCAGGGGAGATCCCGAACCTGCCATACATTGGATATCTCCCGAGGGAAAGTTAGTCTCGAACACGTCACGCACGCTGGTTTACAACAACGGCACGCTGGACATCCTGATAAGCACAGTAAAAGACACAGGCTCTTTCACCTGCATCTCCTCCAATCCTGCAGGGGAGGCTCATCAGACCATAGAGCTGGTCATCATTAAGCTTCCACACATCAGCAACAGCACAAATAACATCCAGGAGCCGGACCCGGGCTCTTCTGATATCTCCACTTCTACAAGGGCAGGAGCAAACGGTGGCAACCACACCGGTGACACCAAGACCAGCTCCGATAAGAGAGTGGTTATGGCAGAAGCCACTTCCTCCACGGCACTCATCAAGTTCAACTTTCAGAGGAATATACCTGGAATACGCATGTTTCAGATTCAGTACAATGGAACCTACGATGACTCTCTTGTTTACAGGTAAGAAATGCTCACTTTTTTTTTTTATTCCGTCATTCTTGCTTGTAGGTTAAATCCACCTTAACGTACAAAAGAAATCAAACCATATGATTTTTTAAACTCATATTGCTTGTTTTGTGGTGAATAATCAAGACATGGGATGGTAACTTTTCAAGGTATACCATGGTTTGGAAAAGTCAAGGTTTTAAAACCACCAAATTTTTTTGTAATACCATTCCTAAGGTATGTGTAGGGTTTTTTATAAACATTTTTTAAGACAACAGTATCTCCAGCAGAAAAGATATCCAAAGATGCCATTTTAAATTGCAAAGAAATCTGTGTTTTTTAAGTAATGAAGACAGCAGAAGTCAATGATTTATTTAAATTATTTAGCCTGACATGTTTACTGTTCCAAAATATCACAGAATAAAATATATTGCGATCAAAGTTTTTTTACCCAAACATTTAAAAAGAGTTTATTTTAGAGCAATAATCACAATACCGTGAAACCGTGATATTTTTATCCAAGGTTCTCATATCTATTTTAACATCAAACAAAAATGTCAAGGAGGTGGAGTCTGTTAGGCTGTAATAACTCTTCCGAAAGCCTTTTCCTGATTTTACTTAATGAACTGGCTACTTTACTACATCCAATCAGCTTGCAGTAGAAAAAACAAGCCACGCTCACTGTTTCCTCATTTAATATTGAATTTCTCTTGGACTTAGTTCTCAAACTTGATTCCTGGAGGGCCGCAGCTCTTCATAGTTTTGCTCCGACTTTAATCAAACACAGCTGATCCAACTTATCAAGGTGTTCAAGACTACTAGAGACTATTGAGCAGGTGTGAGTTGGAGGTGGTTGGAGCTAAACTATGCAGAGATGTGGCCCTCCAGGAATTAAGATTGAGACTACTGCTCTAAGAACTGCATCACAATGCAAAAAAAAAAAAAAAAAACTGTTTCGGCTTCTGGTTTATGCGGATTTTTAAATACTTAAATATTAAATACTAAGAATAAGTGAGTTTTGAATTTGTGTTGTTATTCCTAATGGTAGACCTGTCGCAATAATCCTTATATCACACAATACATGGACATGACCTCAATAATTTTTGGTGAGACAATATAAAGCACCCATCATGCTTACGGAAAAAATGAATGTTAGCAACATTTTAGCTTTGCGCAGCCTCTGTCATCTCTAATCTCTGTTGAAAGTGTAAGAGAGCTCAGATCACTTTTTAAGAAACAATGCTTACTGACAGATGAAGAAAAGTTGAGTTTTCACATTTCCCTGAAAACTACTGACAGTTGGGAAGAAGTTGCACAAATGAGAAACACTTTCTGGGAGACACTTTATTTTAGGGTGCAAATCCTGTTATTAATAAACCATTAATGAAGTCTTTTAGCTCAATATACTTCTAATTGTATGCTTGTTAACTGTTAGTAATGACATTTGGTTTAGGTATTGGGTAAAATCATACTTCATATATATACTAATAATAAACAACCAATATCTTAATAATAAGCAGCTATAAGCCAAGGCAAGAATATTTACATTCTGCATGACTGCTGTCAAAGCTTTACTTTTTGAACATGAAATTACAGAATGTAGCTAACCTTAAGAATGAAATGCTTTTATAGATATTTGCATTACTCTTATGCTGTATTATTCAATCATTATATTCAGTGGCAGAAAATGGTTTTACAATGACAATTATATCACTTATTGTTATAATTTTGTGACATTTTACAGTATTGTACAACAAAAATGACAAACCATGACAGGCCTTTCCTTGGGTCTCGTTCTCACAAATAAAATCTCAGCCTGATTTTTAATACATGTGTACTTTATTTTAAGGTACAATTCTTGCTTTTAATAAACTATCAATTAAGACTTTTCGCTCAATAAACTACAAATTTGCTGCTTATTAATAGTTAGTAAGGTAGTAGATGTGTTTAGGTATTGGATAGGATTTGGGGTGTAAATTAAAATCATACTTGATATATACTAATAAACAGCCAATATCTTAACTAGCGGGTATAAGCCAGTAGCTCACAAATAACATTAAAATTCAAGATTAAATCCTGATGAGATTTCTCATCGAGGTGAAAAGTTGTCTCGTGTGTTTTGATGTTATGATGGAGCTTGTGGCTGCAATTAGCATTGAAGACTGGAGACAGAATTTGAACCGCAATTCAAGTGCTTTGCACAAACCTGGCAACCCAGGGTGGCCTCGGAGTTGCATGTCAATCAGTTGGACAGGCGGGTGTGACATAACTCCTTTTTTTGTTATCGGAGTTCAGCTACTGATGCATCCAACAGAGGCTACAACTGCAGCCACACACATTAACCATGGTTTAATGGAATAGCACTTTAGATATGCTGATAGTCAGAATCGTCGTAAACACAAATTAATACAAATAAAATTACCTTCATTACAATTTTTTTAAACAACTAAATAGTTTAGCATTTTGTGATTTTTATTTTTTATAAATTTTATTGATATTTTTTTGGTTAAATAAAAATTAATTTTAAATTCATATATCAGCAAATATTCAGCTAATATTTAAAATGATTTCAAATTTAAAAAGACTATTTTCCATTCACATGTTATGTCTTTTATGGCATATAATTGATCAAAATAGAAGTAAAATGACATTCATTAAAGAGTTGAATTTAAAAAAGCACCCGAATAGTTTTTCAATTTGTGATTTTTTTTTTTCCCAGTTGAATAAAAAACTATTTTCCTTTCATATATTTAATCATTGAAGATAAAATAAAATTTAAGTTAAAAATTAGTGTAAAAATCTCATCTCGTCTTGTTCTCGTGAACCAAATCTTGTGTTTTGTCTCGTCTCATGGAGCAAGTGTCACACCCTCAGTTAAAACCATTAAAGGTACATTTACATTCTGCAAAGCTTCACTTTTTGAACATCATATTACAAAATATAACTAACCTTAGGAATGAAGTGTTTTTGTCCCTTAAGTATTTAAAGATATTTGCTTCACTATGATGTTGTATTATTTAATCTCTATATTTAGTGGCATAAAATGTCTTAAAATGACAATGACATCACTTATTGCTTAATTTTTTATTGATATATTGAACAACAAAAATTACATACCTTGACAGGCCTATCCTTGGAACCTAATTTTTAACATGTGCATATGCCTATCATTTATTTTTTAACATCATTTATATATTAGCAAATTTAGTGAATTTGAATTAACAACTGCTGGCAAAAGGTTAGTCATTTGCACAAAACCCCCAAAACCATCATTATATGAAGTCTTTCTGCACAATCTTTGTTTTACAGCTTTTCATCACTCTCGCCAAACATATGCCACTCTCTTGCCAGATTGTCCAGCAATGCCAGCAGTTTAAATGCAGTAAACCCTTTTCATACAGATTACAGATCTATCATTAGCCAGCTGTACTTAAGCACACAGTATTATCTATTAAAAACAAATCATTTTTTGTAAATCTTAATCACCTTCATGTATTTTTTAAAGACAAATTAGTTCGTTTTGCTTTGGCTTAGCTAATTAAATCTCCAAAAACATAATTTACAGGAAAGCTAATAATGATGATTGGTCGAACAAGGACAACTTATTTAAAACTTAAAACAAAGGAGTAAAATTAAAGTTAGTTTAGAATTTATTTATGTCACATTATATATATATATATATATATATATATATATATATATATATATATATATATATATATATATATATATATATATATATATATATATATATAAAAGTATTGTAAAACTAAATAACCACTATTAATAAATACTATTTACACCATCTTACAAACTCTCCTTTCAAGGTGCTTTCACACTTGCACTTTTGGTCCACATTCGTGTTCGCTTGATGTTAAAGTTCAGTATGTTTAGCTAATGTGAATAATGTCTTCTGAACTCAGATGGTGGTCTGGAGGACAGTTTGCATAAACTCTGATACAGTTCACTTCTGATATTAATAGTGTCGTACCAACTAATAAAAGTGAACCACTAACTGTTGAACAAACTTAAGTTTTCATAATGTGCATTCATATGTGTATGTCTGTGTATCACCTGATATTACCTTGGTGACAATCGGGACTGACCCCGTGCGAACACAGTGATAATGTCTGCTCGTCTTTCCAAAAATGAATTCTGCAGACATTGTGTGATGTTCTGAACGTTTTTAAGAATTTTGTGACAGATAGATACAAGTGGCTCTCTGTGTTAGCAAAACCAAAAGATTCAGTGAAATCAGAACAAGCACGATGTGCGTATGTCTTTCTATTTTGCTGCCTTCGCTTTTGTGGCTGTCCATCACCTAGAAACAGCTGTACACACATCAGCAGCTTGATGTTGCAAGTGTTTCGGGGTTCAGAAGGAAAAAAGACAGTGTAAACACAATCGAACTTGGAATCGGACCAAACAATTGAATCAAGTGTGAAAGCACCCTCAGACTTTTGAAACTTTTTACTATTTAAATTTCCACTTGAGTAGATTTAATTGGAAAATTAAGTAATTTGAGACCCCATTCATTTCTTAAAATGTGTACGTGGGAAATTGTCAGATACATACGTACGCTCTTTAAAATAATAGATTTGTAGATTCTAGATTGACTTTAAAAATCTGTCTAACACAGTTGAACTGGCAAGCAGAGAGCTACCCCAAAAATCAGTCTAGACGCACAAATGAGCCGACTTTGGACCTTTGAACAACAGCAAAGTGAAAAAAAAAGATCTTATTCAGTACATTAGCAGAAAAATCCATCACCAGTTTATGTTGTTCTAATGGATGGATCAATGCTGTGCTTTTTGTGAAATGCTAGAAATCCATTTCTAATTTTCTCTTAAATGAATAATGCTGGGATTGTTTGTGTACTAGACTGTACTGTGTTTTATTCCTATTGTGACTGTGATTTATTATGGTATTGTTTGTATTGCTTTATGTTAATCCGTATTCTGTCAGTCTAAAAATGCTTTTTCTATTGTTGTGAGGAGATGTCTACAAGGAAAACATTTGTAGGCTGATTTACCAAAAAGTATATACATGGGGCTGGGTGATTAATCGAAAAGTAATCGAAATCAACATTCAGAATCTATAATCGATCCAATTTTTCCAGGTCAGTTTTTTCAATTAGTTTCCTACTGTGTTTGGAGTCATGTGACCCCGCTCTGTTAAGTTTGATTTTTTACTTATGTGTCGATCGCATGGTTATGGTCCTGTGCAGCCTTCGCTTGGTTGCATACCTGCGCACCTTTCAAAAAATGTAACTACACGTCACAGGTTTGCACTAAATTGCCGATGATTGTAAGCTGCGCCTGAGATGCCTTGAGACGGCATATTTTCTATTACAATAAAATGAATTTGTTTACAGAAGATGCAAGAAATGCACGGTTTAAAATATTATTTACAGGATAAACAGAAGTTATTTTATTTAGAAGAAAGACTGCTTATTTTCGATTTTTAATATGAAAATTACATATATATTATTTTTATTTTATAAATAAAATAATTTATTTTGTTTATCAAGTAATTTATTTTCACTTTTTTATAAGAAAAAAGTGACATTGCATTTTAGGCATTTTAATTTCAGTTGTTCAACGTTGATGTACAATAAATAATCACAGATATAGGTAGTGTGTGTTTCCTTTAATTTTTTAAAAATCAGTAATGCACTCTTCATTTAAAAATCTCTGACTTGTAATATGTGAGTATATTCACTGTACAAAACTTATCAGTGAACGATGAGGACCAAAAAATAAATAAATAAATAATTGTAATCGAGTTAAAATGTTAAATTTTTTTTGAGATTTTGATTTTAGGGCAAATCGTCCAACCCTACATATATAAACATACCATTACAAAACTTTGCTGTACTCATTTAAATCAGTAGTTCACCCAAAAATGAACACGTGCTTACAATTTAGGAAAGTTCAGGCTGTTCAAAACATGAGTTATGATATTTTGAAGAATACTAATAAACAGACAGTTGATGGTAGCCTTTGAATACAAAAGAAATACCAAAGTTACCAAGGGTACAGTCGACTAATTTTCTTCTGAATACCTTCTTATGTGTTTAACAGAAGAAAATGTCAATAGGGATTTGCCAATATGATTTTTTTGCAGATATCAATCATTCTTTATATTTGAAAATATTCATTGGATTTACAAAATTTTCCAAAAAACTAAAATAAAATATTTTACTAAATTCATTGGATTTACTTTTTTAAGGAAACAAGTTATTAAAACTATTATGTTTAGAAATGTGTTCAAGAAATGTTCTTACCGTTAAACTGAAATTGGGGGAAAAATAAAAAGGCAGCTAATAATGGAACTGTATATATTCAGTATATATAATTGTATGAATTGTTCTTAGCTTAATTACTAAAGCAAAAGGAAAACATTTACTGTACTGTTGGCAGCTGATTTAATTTTACAAGCTTTACTTCAGAAAACAAGGAAATTGCAAAAAAGCAGCTTTCTTTTTGCTAAATTCTTTACAAATTACAATAATTATGTATTTTTTTTTCACTTCTGCACCATACATTTTAAGTGGTACAACTGGCGAAAGTAATTCATGAATTATTGTGTTAAGTCATTTATATATAACTTGATCTGAATGAAAAGTCGTGTGATTGTTGTGTGCTTTTTCAATAAAGCCGGCTCTGTAATCAGCAATGAATCTCCAGCATGTGTGTGTATAGAGCAGTGTTTACTACACAGAGCCATAGTTCTCTGCCAAACTACACCAAATATTGCATGTGAGCACCCGGAGGAAACTCACACCAACACGCAGAGAACGTGCAAACTCTTCACAGAAATGCCAAGTGGCTCATTCAGGAACCAGCGACCTCCTTGCTGTGAGGCGACAGTGCTAACCACTGAGCCACCGTGACGCATACTGCTAGTGTACAATGTAGAGCTGCACAGATAATCGAAAAAAGATCGCGATCTCGATTCGACCCCCTGGATGATCTTAATTCAGCATTTATACGATTCTGTCAATCATATTTTCAAGTTCAGGAGAGAAGCAAAGGCGGCTGTACGAGTCTTTTCATTGTTTCACACACGTTGCTTAGCGACATGGACACCTGCAAATGATGTTAAAAGAGTCACATATTGTATTTATAAGGTATAATTCACCTAAAAATTATATATTATAATATAATATTATAATTATAATATTTTTGTCTTCATATAATGCTGTATTCGCGGCCGGGAAAACACACGTGACTTGAGCTGCTGACTGTGCGGGCGCGCGCCCTACTTAATGATAGACGCGCGCGAGTCTACTTTAGTGAACAGAACCTGCATATGCTGTTAGTAACAGCGAATAAAGTTGTAAATAATATTCAATTTGTGGCACAGAGTGATCGTTTGAGAGCCACGCACGAAGTATGAATAGCACTTAGCAGTGAAAATGTTACCGAAAGCGTGCACATCATTTACATAATCATATCGCATTTTAAAGTTATGATAACGACAAGCATTTGATACATTTTTTTTTCATAGTGAACACACAGTTGTGCATAAAAATAAATGTTCACAGTGTCAGTATAACTACTCTAGCCTATATAATGTTGATTTTACCAGTGAATTAAATGGTCTAATATTGTTCTCAATGACAAATTGCAAGAATATATCTCAAACATAATTCAACATCAGAATTTTAGTAAATTTTTGTAAATTTTAGTAAAAAAGAATTATTTTTAGAAACCAGTAGACTGACACATAATATTAATATTTTTGTTTGACCATATGTTTGAGAAAAAAACTAAAATCTCATATTAAGCTTTATTTTACATCTACAGAATCAAGAGAAAATCGTGATCTTTAAGCACAAAAAAAATTGTCATTCTCATTTTAGCCAGAATCGTGCAGCTCAAGTAGAATGTAAATAAATTACAGTAAAAGTACTGTAAAAGTTGTTATACTACAAATACAAAATTAAAATGTAGTAAAAGGCATTTTACCAAAAATAGAAGTTGTGGTAATGCTATTTTACAGTAAAATGAAATTGCGGCAGCGCCCAGCTACTGTAAAACACATTTATGTTACTGTAAAGGTGCAGTTGCAGTAACTTGCTGACAACAGTGGAACAATTTAAAACAAGTGGAAGTAGATTTTGTTGGTGCCAATAGCCTAGTGGTTAAGTATGCTGACATATAGCTCCGCGATTCCCAGCTCGCAGTCCTTTACCAGCCCTTCCCTGCTCTTTGCTCCCCATACTTTCCTGTCTATAACCTCCACTATACCATCCCAATTAAAGGTGAAAAAATCCTAAATATAATTATGTATATATAAAAAAGTAGAAAAACTTGGGTGAACTATCCTCTTTCAGCATCCTCATAATAATCAACCAATGTGAGTGTGGAGTGGGACTATTTGATTAACTGATCAATACTTGAATAGTTCACAAAGTGCTTTTTAGTTTGTTGTTCTTAATTGCAGTTAATCCTGCTGAAAGATGCATCTTAAACCAGCCTTAGCCAATCTGGATTGGTGATTTAAAGAGGTTGTGGGAGACTGGTCACCTAGAGTGTGTTAAAGCATGCAATTAAATAACGACTACAGTTTACTGCACTGATAATATTCAGAAACCAATGTACATGTCTCCCAATCTGTGTCAGTGCTATCTCCAACAGTATTTCCTTTCACATACTCTGTACTCATTAATACATTCTCATTATTACATTCTTTACAGACTCGCTCGGGGGAATCAAAAAGAGATTCTTATTTTTTTTTTTTGGCTTACTTTATCTCAATGGGCTGCTGTAAATGAGCCACAGTCTGCTAATTACAATAACACACACATACACACACTGGCCATGAGTGCTCAATGGGAAACACTGCAGAAGCTGAGCCATTACCTCGTCATTTTGTGTACCGACCACATTGTGTGGGAAGCTCTTTTCACAAAAAAAAAAAAAAGAAAAAGAGAATGAGGCATACAGAAGGACCACAGATACATCTCGACCTTTTTTTTTTTGTTACTAGAGAAGCATCTGGCTGATACCCCCTGTTGTTATCAAGTGCTCCCTTCTCAGTTAACACATTTAGCAAGAGGCCGGTCGCTGTGAAACATGGACCATAATTGAATTTTCGCCACAAAAACAGGGCTATTGGAATTTGTTTCTGTGATAAAGCCGCGGATTAGTGCCATGAACTTATAAGAGAGACAATCCCCTGCCAAGCCCGGGGTTAAGTGTCTCGGTCATGGGCACAATGATGATGGCTGTTACCTTGATTCTTGTTGCTCTGAAACCTTTCGGCTATTACTCTACTTTAAGTTGATATGAAATGCTCTTCATGATTTCATAATACAATATGTTTCATAGTTACACCAAATGTCCAGTGGAAAATTGATTGGGTTTTGCTATCTTAAGTAATCTTGTGTAAGGCGAAGAAATGTCACTTAACAGATGAATAATTTTTTTAAATTAATATTATTATTTTAATTATATAAGATAACAGGTGGCTTAGTGGTTAGCATTGTCTCCTCACAGCAAGAAGGTCGCTGGTTCAAGTCCCGGCAGGGCCACTTGTTATTTCTGTGTGGAGTTTACATGTTCTCCCCGTGTTGGTGTGGGATTCCTCCCGGTGCTCCGGTTTCCCCCACAGTCCAAAGACATCCGCTATAGGTGAATTGAATAAACTAAATTGGCTGTAGTGTATGAGTGTGTAAATAAATATGTTTGGATAGAAATCTATAAATAGAGACTAAGCCAAAGGAAAATGAATAAATAAGACACCATAATGATCAATCATGTACATGCAATAATAATCGGCGCTATGTTAATGCAGTAAATTTTACCACCTATATTTGACTTTTTTTCTGTAAGATATTTTAAATTGCTTTTAAATGTTTTAAAATAGGTCATTTTTCTGAGGAGTAAATATTGGATTAGTTTGTTTTTTAACCACATTGTACCTAATTAACTTAACAAATGATTGTGAACAAATAAATTAGCTTTTTTTTTTTTTTTTACCATGATATTACTTTGCATAACCTTTTTTGCTTATACATGAGCTATACAAAAAAAAAACTATATATTTTTGTTTCTTTGTACACAATTTTTAAGAATGACCAATTATTGGAATCTAATCTACGCATTTCTTATAAACAGCATCAAAAATAGCATTGATATTAACATAAAATATTTCAAACAACGTAAATTGATTTTCATTTATATTTCATTTTCTTGTGATGTGTGATGAATGTTTCATGCTCCAATGGTTTGACAGTATAGGCATATATACCATGTTTATTAAAAATCAGTTGCCAAAAGTATGTTAGATTGAGGGAAAGGCTAAATATATTACATATAATTGACACTAAAATAAATTCATAAATAATGTAACAAAGTATTTTTAAAACCCTAATTTTTACAATTTTAATCTCTTAAAATTTTTTAAAGAAAATAATCACTAGAAAAAAGTCCTGTAGCATGCACTTTAGCTTTATTCAACTTAAAACAATTTATTATTAATAATGATGATGATAATAATTGTAATTAATATTATGATTATTATTTAATTTTTATTTTTATTAATATTACTTAATTATTATTATCTTCATTTTTTTCATAGTTATTATTATTTTCTTTTGTTGCTTTATTAATATTCAATTATTATTATTATTTTCTTATTATTATTAAATTATCATTACATTACATTACATTGTTGTTATTATTATTATTTTCCTTTTTATAATAATAATAATAATAATAATAATAATAATAATAATAATAATAATAATAAATGAGGATAATAATAATAATAATTATTATTATTATTATTATTATTATTATCATTATTATAAAATTATCATTATTATCTTCATTATTATTATTATTTTCCTTTTAATAAATAATAATAATAAAGATAATAATAATAATAATAATAATATTTATTTTTATTATTATTATTATTAATTTATTATTATTATTATTATTGTTATTATTATTATTATTATTATTATTATTATTATTAAATCAGTATACAAGCTTACAATGCTTACAACTATAGTCATTTCATCATTGCAAGTTCTCCAGTCCCTATTATTTTTTAGTGCCCTTAGTATTGTTTTGAATATGAAATGCATGTTATAACTCTAACTGAAGGTGAATTGAAGGCATAAAATGATCATTTATCCTCTACTCAATTGTGTCACATTTCAGAAATCTCTGTTATAAAGAATTTCTTTGCACAGTTTGACTATCAAAGATATTTAATAGCCAAGTCCCCTGCCGATTTCACTTTGAAACAGATCTTACAGTTAAAAAGTGCAGTTAAATGTTAAAACTTTTGCAAAAGTGCAGTATGTGGTCTGAATACTTTTTTACACCCAATATTTTTGGCCATTACCAAGCATTGCAAACATTTCAACCGCTTCACATATTACCAGCATCAACTGCCTCCTATCAACTAACTCCTCCACAAAAACTAAACGTATGCTCCTCAGACATACTCACACTAATATAGTCTAAGTAGTCAGCTAATTACATGTTACATCTAACAATGAAGTCCAACTGCATTAAATTAGCACTCACTCAAAGACTAAAACGATGCAAATATTTCAAGCCCTTCGATGAAACATGACCCTAGCAACTAGCCTCTTGACATCATTAAACACACACTGAGTTACTTAGAACAACCCTGTATTTAAAGCGCTCGGCTCATTCATTTGTATGTGTGACAGCGGACGCTTTGACCGGGGCCTTTGTGCTCCCAAATCCAGTTGGTTTGCTTTGGAAAATCACAGAGCACTTCTTTGAGCTGAACGGCTGAATGGGCTGAATGTTAGCGACAGGTGGAACGCGTGGGGACGAATGATAAGAGATGTCATTGTTGGCATCTGAAGTGAACGTTTGGAGACTGATAGCAGACCTCGGGATCCTGCAGGTACAGCAGGACTTCCTGTAGATACAGAGGCGAAGCTGATTTACCGTCGCGTTTCAGACTTACGCTCTCTAGATGATGTGATTAAACAGGCCTGCAGCAGAGCAAACATGGAGTAGATAAGAGATAGGGCTGATACCAGCCTTTGCTTTATGTGCTTATTGTATGCTCGGGAATAGCACAATGGGTTTACTGTGTGTTTCTGATGCGAGTCTGATACACACATGGAAATGCGACTTAAATATTAGCATGTTGATCTGTAGCTTATAGCAATGGTGTGTTTTTGTACAGTCTGCCGATCTGCAAACCTGTTATTTCTGCTTAGTTTCTTGTTAAGGTTGTTAATTTAGGATTTGATTTCCAGTGCTATAGCCAAAAAGGATGGATGGATGGATGGATGGATAGATGGATGGATGGATGGATGGATGGATGGATGCATGGAAATTAAAATGAATTTGAAATCAGACAGAGTGTCAACCAGAGAAGCAGTCCGAATCATTCAACATACATAGGGAAAATCCGAAAGGCGAGAGTGATAAGGCAGGCAATGGGTCAAGGGAAAAACAACAGTCCAAAAAACAGAGCAAAAGGGCAAATGCAAGGTATGTATGTTTGAATAAACAGGCTGGATCATACATAGAAATGCAGGCTGGATATAACATAGAAGAACGCTCAGTAAGGCATGTAAACTGGCAAACTGCGTTGCCAGATATAACTGACTATCCAGCCCAAAAGCTGTCCAAAACGCACAAAAAACACCCAAAATATTAGATAAATATTTTATTTGATTTGAATTTATTTAAATCAAAATTAACCCAGTTAATTAACCTGTCATAATTTTTAACCATGTAGCAACCACCACCAGCAATCACAGAATCACAACATAACTGGAGCACATTGAAACACTGCCCCTCTCTCACTCGCACACTGCACTTAATGTTAGACCATGAGTTACTTTTGAAATGGGCTATAAATTTGTCCTATCTGGCATTTCAATTCTTTTGAACATAATTAGATGCTGCTTGTCAATCAGACAACACTTCAATGTTTGTTATTGCTATCAATTGTGGAAAAAAAAGATTGATTAAGGTATCATAATAAACTGCTGTAAGCTTAACAGCAGGCGCTGTGTGATGCGCGTGCACGCAAAGGGGAGATTTTGATGCAACTTTCCTTCATCTTCTCATGTGGGTGGGTCCTCGCAGTTTGCGCTAAGCACTGGTCATTACCAACTGAATGGAGTAGGAGCACACAGTTTTGTTGAATAAGTTGCATATAAAAGTTACTTTTCAAAACCGCTTACATTTTGCCAGCCCGCCTATGCTAATTTTTACACACACAATTAAATTTCAAATTAAAAACCGTCCAATCTGGCAACACTGAGCAAGGGCTCCCTTTGCTGGTGTGGTGTTATATGCCACTTTCTCTGTGGTGTTTTTTTTACGTAGCGGATGCCCTTACACCTCTTTATTTCACTTATTTATTTTTCTCTCTTATTTTATTTTATTACCACTCTCTTTTAAATAGTAGTGTACAATACGTACATTATATAATATTAACCAGAAGAGACTCAAATGCAAATTTATGGGTCAGTAATTGACAAGCAATGATCCATCATGACAATAATAACAACGTGCTGTAGTAAATGTTTTTTTCTCTAAACATTTTACATAGTCATGAAACTTTAGTTGTTTAATAGACTTAAACTACAGATTAGATATGCACAAAATTTTGGGCAACAGAAATTATCTGCCGGTATGCAGCTTTGGTTTTGCTTACCATAAAAGCAATATCTACTCAATTAATGTGCCGACGGGACATTTCCAGGTGCTTGGTACTGTTGCTTGCAATAGAGCTACTGTTCTGTCGTGGCAGCACTGGTAAAATGGTGCCTATCAACTCATAATATAATACTTTTAATATTAAATTTTTTAATAAATACGTATTACTAAGAACCAAGTGTATTAAGAATATTAAATGTTTCAGCCCAGAATTTTCATCTCAGTGTATCCCTAATACAAATCAATAAAACACACACACTCAAAAAACAGTTGGTGTAAAAAAGTTTAAAAAAAACACCGTACCTAATAGGAATGGCAGATCCGATCATGTGATTGGAAATCGTGCCTGATCATGCGGTTTCAGACTTCATAGGAACCGGACGTTACCTCCCAATAAGGACTATATATATATGCCTGCTGATCTCTTGACTTCACACAGAAACAGCAACGTTTGCAGAATAACATCACTATCATAACATGCTATTGGTTAAATGCTGGCAAAGTAGAACATGGAAGCAGCTTGAAGTCTACGGTCTGGAGGTATTATAAAGTTGATTATGACAACATTGTCATAGTAAACTTGGGTTTGGCTGCTGGGTATTTTAAGTTGAGGTGCTGTTTGTTTTTATATTAGATTTATTTTATATTTACTTGATTGTTGTTAAATGTTAAAATAAGGTGGATTAAATAAAAAATAAGGAACATCTTTGATCTGTTTCTTCTCTCTTCTTTATTCTTTTTTTTTATGTATTATAGAAGTATCGGATCGGGTTTTGGTATTGGTTGATACTCAAAATTAAATGACTCGGACTCGAGGGCAAAAAAAAAACTGTGATCTGTACATCCCTAGTACCTAAAACATATTTTTCCCTCTTTCTGAATATATGTATGAGATTACTCTTAGGGCTACCGCTGGACCCAAAAAATATGTAAATTACACTTTTGCAAGAACTGCCACTACTCTTGAGGTTGTTAAGAATGTGTAGAGCAGTTTAATGAATGAAACATGTAATGTTTTATTGAAATACTGTTCTTTTCTTTCCCCCAACAGAATGATTCCCCCAACGAGTAAAAACTTCCTTGTGAATAACCTGGCGGCCGGGACACAGTACGACCTTTGTGTGCTGGCCATTTATGATGATGGCATGACCTCCCTGACGGCCACGCGGGTTGTGGGCTGCGTCCAGTTCACCACAGAGTCTGAATATCTGCGCTGCCACTTCATGCAGTCCCAGTTCTTAGGCGGCACTATGATCATCATCATCGGTGGCATAATCGTGGCCTCCGTCCTCGTCTTCATCATCATCCTCATGATCCGCTATAAAGTGTGCAACAGCGGCGACGCAGCAAAGGGAACGTCAGTCATCGATGTGCACTCACAAACCAACGGTGCGCAAGGATGTACCGTCACTCCGTCTGCATCCAAACAAGGTGCTTTGAGCTTGGAGGAGGGTGAGGGGGGCAAAAAGAGCTCCGCCGCACCTCTTCCTCCACCTCCGGATTCCCAAACGCACACCTCAGAGACCTCCATCCCAGACTGCTCCACCTCCACCTCCACGGTAAGTCAAAGCTGGGCGACTCCCGGCTCTTCAGGGTCACTAAAGCCAAAGCGCAAACCAGCGCCAAAGCCCGTCCCGACAGCTGAGCAGCCCAAAGCAGAAGTGCTGCCCAATGCAGAGACGCAAAATACCAATCGCAACAACTCCACCGCCCTTTACCAACCTGCCCCACTCCCTCCACCCCCGTCCCGCTTCAAAGACACCCCCATTTTAAGAAGGGCGCGTCCGTCTACGTCCAAGTATATGACTCTGCCCGTTGAAGGAGCGTGGGCCAAACGCAGGTACTCTTTGAACGAGAACCTGTCAAAACATCACTGCTACATTGGCTCGCAGAAGCTGGGAAATGTGTTTTGCAAGCGGAGTATGTCCATGAACGGAATGCTTGTCCAAATGGCAAACTCTAATCTAGACAGTGAAAAAGCGGCATTTTCCAGTTCCGAGTGGATTCTTGAGAGCACAGTGTGAATGTATGATGGAGTGCCTGCATCTCATTGTATGTATGTATGTATGTATGTGTGGGTGTGTTTGTGTGTGTGTGTTTAAATCAGTGGTAGGTCATTTTAGTTTTGGATAACTGAAGTCCTGCAGAGTTTTAATCTGGCTTAGAATAAAACTCACCTGAATGTAGCTTTCTAAACTGCGTCTGAAACCATTCACTCATTTACTAATCTCCATAAAGTGTATGGCAGTTCCTATATCAGGAACTAAATTGAGAATTGGAATGAGAGCCTTCAGCTAGCGACCTACCACTAGCTGAATGTCACCGTTCAGTTATTGTATAATTTGTTTACAAAAAGGAGAAAAAACCTCTACTTGCTGTTTTTATTTTCTTCATACTATATATGAGCAATATCAGACGAGTAGCAGTGCGATATGGCTGTATATGGGAAGCGTGCATTGGCTCGAGGCCGCAGGCTGAGTGCCTTAGTGTCCCACCAGTGACTGAATATAGCCATATCCCACTGCTACTCGTGTGATATTGCATTTATACAACAGTTTGACGGCATAATCGTGTATATAAAAAAAAGAAAATTAAACACAGAGTCGAAAAACCCCTTTCATTTACATCTGCAGCTGTCGTCAGAACAGCAACAACCGTAGCTAATTCACCAATTTCACTTTAGAGTTAGTATTTGAATGATTCTCTAGCGTAATGTCTAAAATAATGACTAAACAGGTGATTTTGCTTATATTTTAAGATTATAAGGCTGAACGGCATGAAATATTTACAGTATATGCCATCAGTTTACAGAGATTTCCCAGTATTTTACTGTTGCAATTGGGAGATCAGAAGAATTTAACCTTTAAAAAGCCACAGCAAAGCAAACACCACCAGATTACTGTGGCATACATACTGCACTAAAAAATACAAAAGAGAAAGATCGACTTAGAATGTCACTTACCTGTTCTGTAATGATTTGTTCAGTTGTAGTTTGAAATAGACACAAAAAAATGCTGATTTTCTCCCCTTAGGAAATGTTATGCGGTCTCTGTCGCCATCTTGTGGCAGAACGTCAACTGTCTTTGCTCTGCTCAGTATGACAGGCTGGCCACCAACGCACTGAATCTCAGAAATTATAAATATTTAAAATAGGCACTATCCTTCTAAATAAACTGCATAGTTGCACTCTAAACTACAGTCTCATGTAAAAAAGCCTTAAAAGAAAAATATGTTGTCCAACAGCTGCAATATTTGTCAAACTGTAGTCGTCTGCTTGCCACTGGTGTGGTGGAGTAATACACGAGGGTAAAGCGGCTGTATGAATGCTGATATTACTTTAATATCTCATGGCTATCAGCCAATTAGATTCAAGAACCAGACAGAACTGTTGTATATATATCCTGTATAAACTTACTCTGACATTTATTTGTTTATACGTCATTTAAATGTTGTCCATACATTATTTATTTAAACAAATAAGATATAGATCAAAAAATATAAATGTATCTAAAAATATTTAAGAAATAGCTATCATCAACCCAACACGTGTGAACATACATTATTTATTATTTTCTCCAGCAATCCTGGCTTATAAATTATAAACAAGAGAAGGAAAATGTCAGTCATGTTTCCTCATCTTTTGCTTTTTTACTGGCTCACGTTGCATTTTGGAAAATTGGTGTTTCAACGAGTGTACATTGGATGGATTGTGGGTAAAAATAATGAACAGAAGAAAGCAATGAAGTCAGACAATGCTATACCATACCAAGATACCATACCAAGACAATAATATAATGCAGTGTTTCTAGGTGACCAGCAACACTGCATATTTTAGATCTCTTCTTTGTCTGTCACAAACAATACAGGTCTTTCATTCTCTGCTAATGAGCTGATGATCTGAATCAGGTGTGTTTGGTTTAGAAGACACGAAAAATGTGCAGTCCTAGTGGTTCTCCGGGAAGATGGTTGAGAAACACTGATATAAGGCACTATAGTGTCTACCCAGAGAGCACCTTGATGTCAAAGCTACAGTTGAAGTCAGATTTTTAGCCCCCCTGTTTATTTTTTTTCCGCAATTTCTGTTTTATGAAGAGAAGAATTTTTCAACACATTTCTAAACATAATAGTTTTAATTACTAATTTCTAATAACTGATTTATTTTATCTTTGCCATGATGACAGTAAATAACATTTTACTAGATGTTTTTCAAGACACTTCTGTACAGCTTAAAGTGACATTTAAAGGCTTAACTAGGTTAATTAGGTTAACTAAGCAGGTTAAAGTAATTAGGCAAGTTATTGTATAATGATGGTTCGTTTTGTAGGCAACCAACCAAAAAAAAAGTAGCTTAAAGGGGCTAATAATTTTGACCCTAAAATTGTGCTTAAAAAATTAAAAACTGCTTTTATTCTAGCCAAAATAAAATGAATAAGACTCTCTTCTGAAGATAAAATATTATCAGACATACTGTGAAAATTTCCTCGCTCTGTTAAACATAATTTAGGAAATAATTAAAAAAGAAAAGAAAAACAAAGGGGGGGGGTAATAATTCTGACTTCAACTGTAAAAAAAACATGTCAACATTGCTAATCGATTTTATGTCAGTTTACTACCTTGATGTCAAATTGACATCTAAAACTGACTTCAAAACACACATCAAAATTGTGCCAATGTTAGATGTCAATTTGATGTAGTTTTGACATCAAGGTAGTTAACAAGCATTATAAGGATACAAAACCCTATCTAAATGTTGAATTTGGAAAGGACAGTGATGGGAACAACGGCGCTATTAATAAACAAGGTTACTAATGGCGATACTTTTTTCAGTAACGAGTAATCAATTGGATTACTATTTCCCCTTATTACAATGCCATTAACATTACTGTTAATAAAATGTACATTACTATAATTGACAACACTGAAGTGGTTTTCATGCGAGCAGTGTCTCTCTGCCATAGGACCTCTCTTTCTCTGCATTGTGTGTGTGTGGGCTAGAGCGGGACACATAACCAACGAGTGCTGATGATTGGTGTAACTGAGAATGTGAAGACAACAACATTAAAATAGTGTGGATTAGTGTACAATGTTTTATATTTATGTTACAATGTTTTTCATTCGCAGTTACTTTTATAAGTATGTAACTCGGTAACTAACTCAGTTACTATTTGTGAGAAATAACTAGTAACTATAACTAATGACTCTTTTTAAAGGAACGTGCCCAACACAGAGAATGGAGGCTTTTCAGATTTTTTTTCTATTGTAATACTTTTTGCGTTATTTTAGTGGTCAAAAGGACATCAGTGTAGGATTGTCAAAAGGACGCCAAGATTTTGACATCAAATTCATTAGCATTTTTGACATCATGTTTGATGGTGTTTGACATCAAGGTGCCCGCTGGGTAGATGCAGTTTCACACAAAGCTCTAGAAAACCTTGTTTAAAGGAAGGGTTTTCTATAATATCTAAGCTTTTTACTCATCATAGCACACGTGCTGGTGATGATGTGACAATAAAAGTGATTTGATTTGGTTCACCCTAGGGCTGCACAGTATTGGAAACATCTAATATTGTGATACTTCATTTTTCTGCGATAAATATTGCGATATGAATACAGCTTCACAAGATAGACAGATAGCTCTATTTGATGGTTTTCTGTGGAATCTAACAGTATTCAGAGACAGAAACTTAATAATCACAATTTAAAAAAAAAATGCTTTTCTTACTTACTTTTGTCTCTTTTCTAGTCCAAATATCTAAAAATTCTTATATTAAATAAGAAATGTAGTTTTGTATTCAACTTCAGAAGAAATAAATCAAAATTAAGATTATTCTTTCTTTAAAACAAGTACAATTATCTGCAAGTGGTGTAAGTAAAATAATCGTGTTGCTTTGAAATGTAAATATTTTAACTAATAACAAGACGAAAATTGTAAGTGAGAAAAGCGTTTTTGTTTTGCTGCATAAATTTCCTATAAAAACAGTAATTAAATACAATTCTGTCGTTCCTGTTCAACTATAATTCAGACTCAACATTGCAAATATTATGGTATGATTACTACAGATGGCCACTTTGTGATATTGATTCTGAAACAATATATTGTGCAGCCTTAGTTCACCTCAAAATAAAATGAAAATTCTGATATCATTTGCTAATTTTCTTACTTTTTTTTGAGTTTCTTTCTTCTGTTGAACACAAAGAAAGATATATTGAAGAATGTTGAAAAAAAAATTTACATTGGGGAAAAAAAATTCTACTATGGGTGGCAGTGGCAGTTTTTTACATCATTTTTCATAATATCTTTTGTGTCCAACAGAAGATCAAAATTCATAAAAGTTGAGGAAATGGTAAGAAATGTATCATTTTTGCATGAATCATCCCTTAAATCTGTTTGGTTGTGTTTTATTAAAGTAGTTTGATTAAAACTCTGCAGAACTTCATCTCTTCAGAACTGAACTTGCTCACCCCCTGCTTTAGACTCTCACAATATCTAATTGTACTGTATGTGATTGTATGAATGTGCACGTTTTGCACCATTTCTTTTGTTTCCATCTACGAATCATATTTTCAGCTTTTTTTATTGAAGTTTTTTGTTTTCTGGAAACCCATGGATTACTGTGGATGCTTGCCTTGATGGAGGTGTAAGAGTGAGATTCACACGTCGCCATCTTCACTTCACACGGTAAGAGGAAAGCATCGGTGCCTTCCTGTGTCCTCTTATCAGGGGCTCCTACTGGATCGCTTACACGGATGGAAAGAAACATAAGAGATTTCACAAAAAAGCCTTTCTATTCAAGGAAATGACATTTCCTGCATATTATAGAAAACTCTTATAAAAAAAAACACACAAGTATATAAGGACTTGATACTGGGACCTGTTATTAAATTGATATTTTTTAAAAAAACAAAGCGTTTTCTTTTCGGTGACATTGGTTTTGCCTTTGTTGTAAGGCACAAAAAAAAAATCCATGTACAGAAGACAACATCTGCTGTGTTCTTATGTTGTGTAAAATAATAATAAAAAATTGAAACTATTTTGTTTGTGTTTATTATAATGAGCTTCAGGTAAGAAGCAAGTTTAAGCACCGAAACTATAAATGCGTTATACACCTTTAATCCACCACAAAAATATTTTATAATGTTTCTTTTTTTTTAAATAAAAATGTCATAACTTTTTAGTATTATATATAGAAGACACTAGGGCTGTACGATTAATCGAAAAAAAGATCATGATCTCGGTTCGACACTACACACGCTCTTAATTCAGCTTTTCTACGATTCAGCCAATTATATTCGCACAAGTCTTCACAGCAACATTGACACTTTCAAATGGCATTTGAAGTGTCACATACTGTATTTATAAGGTATAATTTACCCAGAAATGTCATTTCTGTCTTCATGTAATGATGTATTTGTGGCCGCGAAATCACACGTGAGCTGACGCAATGTTTGTTTACTACCGAGAACGTGTGTGCATGCATGACGCCTACTTTATTAAACACAACCTGCATAGGCTGTGAATAACAGGTGATGAAGTTGTAAATAACGTTCAGTTTGTTGCACAGCGCGATCATTTGAGGGCCGTGCGGAAGGTTTAATTATTTGCATGTGTGTGTTTTTTCTCACAGTGACAGCAGCCATGAGCCGCACTCGGAAGTGAAAGTGAAACCTGTGCGCACATCAATTAAATGATCCTATTGCATTTTAGAGTTATGATTACGACAAGCATTTGATAAGTTTTTTTTCCTTTATATTAACACAAAGTGTTGTGCATGAAAATAAATGTTTACTGTGTCAGTATAACAACCCTAGCCTATATATAATGTATTTGTAAGTCGCTTTGAACAAAAGCGTCTGCTAAATGACTAAATGTAAATGTATATATAATGTTGAATATAATGCAAGAAGATATCTGATAAAAACAAAAATCTAATTTTACCAGTGAAAACAAATGGTCTAAAAATGTTTTCAATAACAAATGACAAGCACATGTCTTAAACATAATAATTCAATTGTATAATTATGAATAGTTATATTCTAATGTCATCATTTTACTGTGAATTAACAAACAGGACATACAGTATGGAAAGTCTGTTCAAGTCCAGCATGACTATACAGAATTTAGCATTTAATGCAACAGTAGACCTACACACAGGCCTAATATTATTATTCTTGTCTTATCATATGTTTGAGAATTAGCCTATTATTATTGTTAATCATAATAACCCTTATTTTACATTTACAGAATCGTGAGAAAATCATGATCTTGATTTTAAGCAAAAAAAAATCGTGATTCACATTTTTGCCAGAATCGTGCAGCCCTAGAAGTCAGTGACTAACGTGTCAAAAATGTTCAGATATAATTGTGAAATGTCCGAATAGCATGAAAAATACCCTGAATTGCAAGATGTAAACAGTCAAAGTTGTTAGAAAAGTTAAAAAATTTATATATGGAGTTGAAGTTTGAATTATTAGGCCCCCTGTTTATTTCTTTCCCCAATTTCTGTTTAACGGAGATGAGATTTTTTCAACAAATTTCTAAACAGAATAGTTTTAATAAATCATTTCTAATAACGGATTTATCTTTGCCATGATGACAGTAAATAATATTTGACTAGATATTTGTCAAGACACTTCTACACAGCTTAAAGTGACATTTAAAGGCTTAACTAGGTTAATTAAGGTAACCAGGCAGGTTAGGGTAATTAGACAAGTTATTGTATAATGATGGTTTGTTCTGTAGACTATCGAAAACAAATAAAGCTTAAAGGGCCTAATAATTTTGACCCTAAAATGGTTTATAAAAAAATAAAAACTGCTTTTGTTCTAGCTGAAATAAAACAAATAAGACTTTCTCCAGAAGAAAAAAATATTATCAGAAATACTGTGAAAATGTCCTTGCTCTGTTAAACATCATTTGGAAAATATAAAAAAATGTTTAAAAAAAAATAAAAGGGCTAATAATTCTGACTTCAACTGTGTGTGTGTGTGTGTGTGTGTGTGTGTGTGTGTGTGTGTGTGTGTGTGTGTGTGTGTGTGTGTGTGTGTGTGTGTGTGTGTGTGTGTGTGTGTGTGTGTGTGTGTGTGTGTGTATATATATATATATATATATATATATATATATATATATATATATATATTTATATATATATATATATATATATATATATATATATATATATATATATATATATTTTTTTTTTTTTTTTTTTTTTTTTATTAAACAAAAACCTAAAATTCTAAGCTCAATGAAAAATAAAAACAGATCTGTCAGCGTGCTGGTTTCCTTAGTATGTACTTCTAGTGTGAGCTCCAATCCAGCTCAATGATAATGTGAGCAAATAACAGAACCTGATTCTCGGTGGTTCATCATTCGTTAAAGCATCTGCATTATGCACTGATTAAGATGACAGTGCAACACATCATTTACTCATTGGCGCAGAAGGAATGAGAGCAACGAGTGTTTAGAATGTGTTAATGATATTATACTCTTGTATAAGGAGCTGATACCCCCATTTCTTTTTAACAGGTTAAGTAACGTCCTCTGAGACTTTAAACAAAGTATGAGGAATTACCCTCTAGGTCTTCAAGCAGGCTCGGGTCAACATTAAAGCTGAGAATCAACAAAGTGGATTAGCAGCTGTACTTACATTCTGAGTTGGAAGCTTGTTTCGGCCTCATCATTATAAGTGAAAAGGTAATTGCAAGTCTTTATGTCCAAAATCACACTTTTTACACAATTCAAACACAGTTCAGATCATCCCACAAGTCAGACTTTTATTATTTAAAAATCTGTTACATAAATATTAAATTCACAGTTTGATATGCAGTGAAATGCTTACACAAATAATACAAATAAATTCAAATAATAACAACATCATCAAAAATAATAATAATAATTAGAAGTTATGAAATAGAAAAAGTACAAAGTATGAAAATATAAAAAAAAGAGGTATCTGTACAAACAGAAACATAAAAGTGTTTCTAACAAAGTGCCTGGTGCATAAGAGAAGGAGTGTATCCTATAGGCAGTGGTGAAAAATAGCAAACTATAAAAACTCAGATTACTGTAACAGAAGTTTTTCTCAGAAGTTGTTATTTACTAAGTAGTTTTCAAAATGTGTACTTTTACTTTCCTTGAGTACATTTGTAGTGCTGTATTGGTACTTTTACTCCACAACTTTTCTTCAGCCTGCAGTCACTACTTTATAATTTCCTGTTGATGGGGGTTAGAAAAATCCATCCTGTGATTCCTGTCCAATCAAATCACACATAATGAAATACCTCAAGACGTGCAATTTATAATTGCAGCAAACTGTTTGGAAGCGTTAAAAACGTCCAAAGAGATGTCCAAAATCTTTACACGGATTGAACCAGATGCATGTTTAGATGCATGTCACTGATGAGAAGATGAAGGATGTTTACTGGATGATGACCGAAGTGGCCTTAAACACCCAGCAGACACAAGACGTCAACATGACGTCAGATTGACGTGTACCCCAACATCATGGGGACTTTGCATTTGGTTTGGAAATGAAAATCGGGTTGTCATCAGAACCCAACATCAGGCTGACGATGTCAATGTCCAACCTAAAATCACCCGAATATTAACGTCTAATGATGTTACAGCTTGATGTTGTGTGAACGTTACCACTATGAAGTCTATCAGATACTGGATTTTGGTTGCCATTCCTGACCAATAAATGTCAGTATTTGATGTCAATATGATGTTTGTTTAAGATGTTGGCTCGACATCATTATTGGACATCAAAATAACGTTGTCCTTAGACGCTGGCTAGACATTGAACTTTGGTCACCTGACATCACACCCCCACCCCATTTTCTACCCGCCATGCCCGATCCCGCTAAAGAGCAGGGGAGAACAAAACCCGAAAACCACCCAGCTATACATAGTCTAGACAGCCTTTAACAAGCTGTCTGTATAAACACACACACACACAGACAAAGCTCTCTCTCTCTCATTTGCGCACACACACACACACACACACAGCAACAAACAAGCTAAGCAGCATCACGCTGTCTCGTTCACACACATACATGTGCTCGGGAGTCGGGAGCGATGTTGCTAGACGGCCCGCTCCCGTCCAAAATTAAACCAGTTACCGACCGATCCTGCGTTTAATTCGGAAATTTATTCCCGCGCCGCAGAAATCTGGTCAGGTCCCGCGGCTCCCACGGTACAGCCGCAGGAATGCAGACCTCTAGCATCATGCATAGTCTATTATTAATCAGAAATTGAGTGTACATAGGTTTACGTCAGGAAATGCAGTCTTGAATTTACAGTCAGCAAGTACCGAAGAACAGATGTAACACATTGATCAAATTTAGTTTTCAGTCTCACTCATGTAAAGGTCTTATTCTTCTCGTTTAGTTCCGCTTTTAAAAATAAAAGTTTTTAAAAAGACTATTTCTAATAACTACTTTTTGTCTTTCCCAAGGTGAAAATGAGTGCATAATATTTTATTAATTATTTTGCAAGATAGTAGTATTCAGATTAATGTGTAATTTAAAGACTCAATTAGGTTATGTTAAGTAGGACAGTTAGAATTATTAGTCAAGTTATTGTAGAACTGGTTTGTTGTTTAGACCAGGGGTCACCAATCTCGGTCCTGGAGGGCCGGTGTCCTGCAGATTTTAGCTCCAACCCTAATCAAACACACCTGAACAAGCTAATCAAGCTCTCACTATACTTGAAACACCCAGGCAGGTGTGTTGAGGCAAGTTGGAGCTAAACCCTGCAGGGACACCGGCCCTCCAGGACCAGGATTGGTGACCCCTGGTTTAGACAATCAAAAAATATAAAGTAAATATTTCTTGAGGAGGCTAATAACACTGACCTTAAAATAGTTTAAAAAAAATAATAAACTCCTTTTATTCAAGACAAACTATGAGAAATAAGATTTATAATGACTTCAGAAATAAGAAATACTGTGAAAATCTCTTTGGTTTGTTAAAGATCACTCGGGAAACATTATTTTAAATTAACGGGAGCTGAAATTTACATGCGCAAAAATGTGCCTTGATGTAGTTGAATGTTAGAAATGTGTTGTCATTCACCAATACAAAGTTACTTGTCAGATAAATTTACATAGATGATTATTTTGAGTTTAAGTTTTTTTTATGTAGCTTGTTTATGAAGACTGCAGAGTGATGCATGAAAAAATAGACTTAATAATTGTTTTAGTAGTTTGTGATGTAGGTTAAAGCGTGCTCCCTAAAAGTACAAGTGGCCCCTGCCCAGCCCCCCAGTTGCTCTAGTCTAGAACTGCCATTGAATGACAGTAAATAATATCTACTAGAACATTTTCAAGATGCTAGTATTCAGGACATTTAAAGGCTTAACTTGGTTAATTAGGCAAGTTAGGGCAATTATGCAAATCATTGTATAACATGCTCTGTAGACATTCTAAAAATATATTACTTGAGGGGACTTATAATATTGATTTTAAAATAATTAAAACCTGCTTTTATTCTAGCCGAAATAAAACAAATAAGGCTTTCTCTAGAAGAAAAAATATTATCTGTGAAATACTGATTTCCTTGATCTCTTAGACAATAATACGGAAATATTTGAAAAAAAGAAAAAAAAAAGAAAAAAAGGGCAGCTAATAAGGAGGACTTTAACAGAACATGTATACATATAATTGGGAGGGGAAAGTCTGAATTGTGAGATGTGAAGTCTTAATTATCTGGGCAAAATTTCAAGATGTAAACAATACATGAATAGATAAATTCACCATTGTCAGAGGAGGAAAAAAGTCAGCTTCTTCCAATGACTCAAGTGACAGAAGCTCATGTAAAAATGTCCTTGCTGTGGCCCGGTTAAGCCCTGGACTCTTAATGGTAAGTAGCTTTGGGAAGATTTCTGTGAACACATATGCTTTCCGCTCGGAGTAGTTACATCCCTCTTCAGCTTTATTGTCTCACAGGGAGATTCACAAGTCAGAGGCCCATGTGTCTCTGCCATCAAGATTTAGCCAAGGGCGCTGACATTTTAACAACCCTCACTCTACTTTTTCTGTCACGAGTCTTTAATCGGCATGTGTCAGCTCATTAGAGGAAGAGGAAAACCCACCACAGAACTAAAACCAAGTCTTGAGGGGGAAATTAAAGCATAATTGTTATTCGCAGGGATGTCTGCTCAACTTGCTTCAATGAGCAATATTTCCGGTATTTTAAACTGAAATAACTTGTAAATTACTGCTAATGATAATCATAATACATTTTATATTGTTTATGAATTGATGCACATGAATGCAAGGGAAAATTAACAACAGATCTGCACATCATCTGCAGGCTGAGAATCGATGACATTCATTAACAGATAATATAAGATAATACATATTAATACTATATATAATACAATTTTAGATTTTATTTTTTAATTCAATTTTTTATTTTTTTTTTTTACTTTTTTTAACTTTTGATTTTATTTTTAATTAATTTTAGATTTTATTTTTATTTAATTTATGATTTTATTTTGAATTAATTTTAGATTTTTATTTTTATTTAATTTAATTTTTTTATTTTAGATTTTTTTATTTAATTTTGGATCTTATTTTTTATTTAATTTTAGATTTTATTTTTTATTTTAATTTTTTTATTTATTTTAGATTTAAAATTTAAATAATTTTAGATTTTATTTTTGAATTATTTTTAGATTTTATTTTGATATAATTTTAGATTTATTTTTATTTAACTTATTTATTTAACTTTTTTTTTTTCACTTTAATAGCTGACTTAGTTGTTTTAGAATATTTGCTGCTCAAATTAGAGAAATGTTTCAAACAAGAAAAAATAAGTGTTTATTTATTTATATCCTAGAATAAAGCCTTGCCGGACAACCTAAGATTATCCTTCTGCTTCGTAATGAAAGATTGTTTTGATTTACTTTTAAATGTAAAAAATTATCATCATGTTCATGTTCTGATACTACTGTACAATAATAAAGAATTCCATAAACTAAATTGTAAAAAAACACAATTCTGTAAACCAAGAGACCTTCTGTATGTGGTTTGCTTGCAAGATTAAAAATGAACAGATGTCTTTATAATCCACAGTGAAGTTTTTTGTGAAGATGCGGGATGTTTCATTTGCTTTTATGAGACTTTAAAAATAATACTCAGAAAAGCTGGATTTGGAAATATTGTATTTTGACAACATGCTTGTTTTATAGTTCCTCTGAACCAAGTATTATTGCTGTAGGCTTTGGATTGTCAAATCTACACAATCATGTTTAAACGTGGGTTTAAAAAAAAAAAAAAAAATATATATATATATATATATATATATATATATATATATATATATATATATATATATATATATATATATATATATATATATATATATATATATATATATATATATATATATATATATATTTATTTATTAGCTTAAATGTAGTTTATTGATAATATACATAACATTATGTGGAATGCAAAAATACATTGCAAAAATATTTACTTGGTTTTTGTTTTTAATTTAGAACAACTATCTAAAAAATCTTAATTCAACAAGCGTTTTTTTTTTATTATTATTATTTCTTTAAAATAAGCAAAATAACTCCACACAGAAATGCCAACTGACCCAGTCTGGACTCGAACCAGCGACCTTCTTACTGTGAGGTGACAGTGCTAACCACTGAGCCACCTTGTCGCCCTATAGGAGAGTGTATGTGCCTAAAATACAATTCAAAAATGACAAGCAAAGTAAAATACGTGTAACAAAGCAAGCATACAAATGAAATAAACAATAACTTATGACTTACTGGGGACTCGAACAGAATTCAGCAACAGAAAAGAAATCGCTTTCTAAATAATAGTAAATAATTAAATAAATGTACAATAATCTTTAAGTTACAAACGTTTTATTCATAGTACGCAAATGCATTAAATTAGCTTGAAATGCTTAAACACAGGCCTTAAAAACAAATGCTAATAATTTACTTTCACTCTAAGGTTAACATTTCAAAAAGAAGCTACTGTGTTGTGAACTGTAATGCCTGATTAAATATAATCACAACTTGACATTGCAGAACTTGCGATGTGTCTATTGCACACTTGCACATTGCAAAATTGATGCCGAAACAATATATTGTGGAGCCCTAAACACAATTGCACATGGAATCAACCCAGGCTCATTCTGAAAACATAGCCCTATATATATATTTCTGGAGAGTGCCAAATACGTCCCAAGTGCTAGGATTTTTGCCGTTTTTGTTTTTCGCGAATCCATCAAAGACCACTGTGTACACCTTTTGAGATCTAAAACTTCTCTCGTGAGTGCCTTTTGTGCCTGCTTTTCTTGTGTAAATCCACCAGAGGCCGCTGTCAACTGACTGACTGACCAACCGACCGATAGGCCCACCCCCTTCCCTAAACCCAACTAATAGTGCTTTAAAAAGCATCGATTTACTAGCAGCTTTTGTTTTTGTCTTACGAGCTTTCTGGAACCATTCTTTTTCAGGCTCGAACTCCTCTCTGCGTCCCAAGTCCGACGATGTATGCTGCAAGCAAGAAAAACTGGTAACAGTGAGAAAGCCATCCATATGGAGGTTAAGCAGTCCGCTGCGAAAAAGGAATGGCATCATACCGCCCCGTAGTGTTCGTTTTAAAGAAAAATGCAGCCATACGTAAAGTTCTTCTGGCTACATAATTCGCGATCTCCAGAAATGTATATAGGGCTACGTTTTCAGAATGAGCCTATGTTGCAACAAATACTTGTCTTAAACTTGTCTCCACAGCGGAATGAACCACCAATTATTTTAATCATAATAACAAAAACATGTATTTTAAATGTTAGGTTAATGATTGTTTCAAGGCTTGCATCTCTAAGAGGAGCCAATCTTGACTGCACATAATGTCATCACAACTTTCCCAACAGCCAATAATATCTGCTAGCGCTCAGAATCCTCCATCAAAACACAAATCTAAATCAGCATCTCCATTACTCTCTGCCTGTGTGTCAGCTTTATAATACATATACCCAAAATCAGAAAATCAGTATGCAAAGCTGAAACACTGTCTGATTATACAGAAGGAGATGCCATGTTTGCTTTGTTCGCTTCAATAATGCAGCATTCTTTTATTAACTGTTTTAATTAAATCAGGAATAGATTTGGCTTATGAAAAATGATTGGCAAACGTGTGCATTAGATCGAAATCCTCTAAATCTATCTGTCCTATATATATATATATATATATATATATATATATATATATATATATATATATATATATATATATATATATATATATATATATATATATAAATCTCTGGACAGTAATAAACTATGAATGACACAGTAGGTATTCCTGTCACCTCACAGCAAGAAGGTTGCTGGTTTGAGCCTTGACTGGGTCAGTTGGTGTTTCTGTGTGGAGTTTGCATGTTCTCCCCATGTTCACGTGGGTTTCCCTCGGGTGCTCCGGTTTCCCCATAAGTTCAAAGACATGCAGGTAAATTGGGTAAGCTAAATTGTCCGTAGTGTATGAGTGTGAATGAGTGTATGTGGATGTTTCCCAGAGATGGGTTGCAGCTGGAAGGGCATCCGCTGCGTAAAACGTGCTGAATAAGTTGGCAGTTTATTCTGCTGTGGCGACCCCGGATTAATAAAGGGACTAGGTTGAAAAGAAAATGAATGAATGATTGAATAATAATAATAAAAATGATAGCAGCCAGTTTTAGTAGCAGCATTTATAGCTGTACTAGTAGTGTTTATAGCCATTTCGTAGCATTTATAGCTACTCCATTTTAGTAGCTGTTGTTTGTTTTTGATTTTTTTTTTCTGGAAGTCACCCATAAGTTCTGCCTTCTTGATGACATCATGCATGTCATTAAAGATGGTAAATGATGACTGGTCGGAAAACAGCTAAGTAGACTAAAGCCTTGTTTACACTAATACGTTTTAGTTTTAAATCACGTAAGTTTTGCTACGGTTATGCCTCCCTTCCACGCTACACCAGAGTTTTCGAGCGCCAAAAACTGAGTTTTTGAAAGTCTGAAGAGGCTATTTCATTTTAAAATGCTGCTGGCGGAGCTGCAGACATTCACCTCTATGATTATGAACTTATCTTTGCACTCAGTCAAAACCTGAGAACCTGTTACCTGAGAACATGTAATAGATTCAAAAAGTCGGGGAATATATTGTTGGACAGAGAACAAGATGAATTGGATATCCCGTTTAAGAAATATAGTGAAATTAGATCCAGCGGTAGATTTTTGGTGAAGTTTATTTATAAACTAATTTCGAGAGGAGCACGTGCTTATGATTGATAGCACCTGGTCCACATTAGCTAATGCTGATTCACCAATCAGACGACTCCTTAACCACTATAAATAACCAGAGTATCTTACCTCAACCATCTTTGTCTTGAAGAATCCCCCCTTCCACCCCTACTCCTCCCGTTTCCTTGTCAGGGCAGCACGGAGGCCTATTGGTTAGCACCACGGTCGCACAGCAAGAATGCCACTGGCTCGGACTCTACCTGGCCAGGTCGGCGTTTCTGTGCAGAGTTTGCATGTTCTCCTCGTGTTTGCGTGGGTTTTCACCGGGCTCTACGGTTTCCTCCCACAGACCAAAAACATGTAACATAAGTAAATTGACAAATCTAAATTGACAGCATAGACACTTCATAGCATTTTATTCTACTTCCAACATTACCAAGCAGGGGAGTACTCGAGACCTACCTGAACTTGGACTTCCCTCTCGCCCTGCAACGGGGGGAGCCCCGGGCTCGCGGATCTCATGAGTTCAGGGCTCTCTCCCGAGACAGCATGCCAAACAAGCTTTATAATCAATCACCTGCTAAGGGTGAACTCTTGAAATGAACAGTCCAACGTGCACAGCTCTCATATGGGTAGATGACTGCCTGGAGCTCAGACGTCCACATACGCTGCATCGCCTGCCAGAGTGTGTGTGTTCAGTTTTGTGTGGCTTCAGTTTTGTCGCTGTTAAATTTTAAAAAGTTAGCTGAAAGCCAGATTTTTATTTCAGCTAAACATCTGCTCAAAGCAGGATGAGGAAAAGAAGGCCAATGAGGGTCCGCAGGCCAATCAAATAGTCCAGACTTTCAGAAGGCGAGGCTTTGTAGAAAACTGGTACTCAATCATAGCAATTCAGACAAACTGAGAATATTTATGAAATCATAACCATAAAGATTTGTGTCCTGTGTAAATTCCACAGAGTCAAGAAATCTAGAAAATTCAACATTATTTCAGCTAACTATTGTGAAAGCAAAATCAGAACAGTTTCAGTGCTTGGTGAGAGTGACAGTGTTATTTATACGTCTGAGCAACTTCATAGTGATGAGGCAAAATGTTTTCCATTTAGCCATAATTCAATTAGCGTATATCTGAAACCCAGAAGCTGCTATTTGATGATTTTCCCAAAGCTTCGCCGGAGAGCTTTAAAAGGCTCGAGGACAGCAGTTTGGACAGTTTCTGGTGTGTCCCGTCCACTTTCTGATTCCTCTCCATTAGCATTGATTTGCACTTTAAGAGAGTGAAATTCAAGTGTGTTCTTCTCCACGATATAGCTTCTCTCTATTGTGTGGAAGAAATGAGCATGTAAACATGAGGGATGAATTAGTCTGAGAGGTTTCAGGTAAGCACACACACAAACACAAACTCAGACAGAAGATACACACAGCAGTGCAGTCATGGCTGAAAAGTCAGACACAAACGTTTTGTTTTGAGTGAGACAAAATGAAAACAAAAAAAGTCATATTGAGAATGATTCATTAGCACATGTAAAAGAAAAAGTATAATTAAAAATATATAATTGAGAAGGCAACGTAAAGAAAATATTTTATCAGTGCAAATCATCGACTGATTTTAGTTATTTGTAATAATAATTTAGTCATTTTAGTTCGTCTTAAAGGCTCATACAGTACATGATGTTCAGTTTCTGCTGCTCTTTTCTAGAAATTAAAGTCTGTTGGTTTTGAACATAGAAAAAAATATTTCTGTTCATTACAAAATCTGACAATATCGTAAAAATCAATATTTCATTTGTTAGCTTGGAATAAAAGAAGTAACCGATTTGACAGTTTGGTAAATATTTGGCTATTAGTGCTTCTGAATGCACTTTAAAAAATGCTGGGTTCTTTTAAACAAATGTTGGGTTCATTTTGGGGCGCAGGGGGTAGCACGATCACCTCACAGCAAGAAGGTCGCTGGTTCGAGTCTTGGTTGGATCAGTTGGCATTTCTTTGTGGAGTTTGCATGTTTTTGCCGTGTTTGCGTGGGTTTCCACCTGGTGCTCCGGTTTCCCCCACAGTCTAAAGACATACACTATCGGTGAATTGGCTAAGCTAAATTCTCCATAGTGTTTGTGTGTGAATAAGAGTGTATGGATGTTTCCCCTTGATGGGTTGCAGCAGCAAGAGCATCTGCTGCATAAAAAACATATGCTGCATGAGTTGGCAGTTCATTCTGCTGTGGCGACCCCTGATTATTAAAGGGACTAAGTCGAAAAGAAAACGAAAGAATGAATAAATTTAAAAGAATACAAATTATTATTGAACTTGTATTAACTTTAGCAACAGCTTTAAAGATTTGCCAAATATTTGATGATTTGATAATGCTCCTGGTTCCACTTTTAAGAAATGCTGGGTTATTTTAACCCAATGTTGGGTCAAAAATTGTATTTCTTTAACCCATTTGTTAATCCTTATTCTAACCAGCGTTGGGTTAATACAACCCAATGTTTTTTAGAGTGTAACCAGGAGCATTATCAACCATATTTACCAAATTTTTAAAGCTGTTGCTGTTTTTTAAGCTAATACAAATGAAATAAAAATAGTCGTTGGTAAATGTTTCAAATTTTTAAAAAACTAAATAAATTAAATAGATCTACTTTTTTTCCACATCCTTTCCTCAATTGTGAACAAAACCCCAAGACACTTGAACTCCTCCGCCTGGGGTAAAGACTTTCCTCCCGTTTGGAGATGGCAAGCCACCATTTCCTTTTGGGATTGGTGCAGCGGCAGCAGGAATGCAGTCGATGTACCGGTCCATTGTAATAAAGAAGGAGCTGAGCCGAAAGGCAAAGCTCTCGATTAACCAGTCAATCTACATTCCTACTCTCACCTATAGTCATGAGCTTTGGGTCATGACCAAAAGGACAATATCTCGGATACCATCCTTTACAGGGCGGCAGGGTCCACCCTTATACAGCAGATGGAGTGAGAAGCTCGGAGTAGAGTGGCTGCTCCTCCACATCGAAAGAAGTCAGCTGAGGTGGCTCAGGCATCTGTTTCGGATGCCTCCTGGAAACCTGGACGCCAAGCATTTCCCACCGGAGGGAGGCCTCGGGGAAGACCCAGGACACGCTGGAGGGACTATGTCTCTTGGCTGGCCAGGGAACACTTCGGGACCCTCCCAGAGAAGTTGAAGGCAGTGTCTGGAAAGAGGGAGGTGCGGGGTTTTCTCCTAAGACTGCTGCCCCCTGCAACCCGGCCCCGGAAAAGCGGTTGAAAACAAATGAATGAATGAATGAATGAATGAATGAATGAATGAATGAATGAATGAATGAATGAATGAATGAATGAATGGATGGATGTACTTTTTCCAAATCAATTTAAGCACTTTTCACAATAGTTATTGTTTCAAAGCAGTTTTACACAATCGAGTCGTGCACAGAATTGCATTAAACTCAAATGAAGTTACACTCAAATATAAGGTATTATAAATAGACATAGTTAACCTGTATAACGGAGGCAAGCTGGTAAGTGCTGTGCAGGTAAACCTCACGCCTCTGACCTCTAAAGGTGCTCTGGCTACAGATGCAAGAGGCCATGATGGTCTTTAGCCTCCCTGGTAGAGCAATCGACTCGCATGCGGAAGGTCGTCGGTTTGATACCAGCTTAGAGCGGGTTGGGTGGAATAGGACTGTCGGGGTTACATTGATGCCGTGACCCGGATGGGAGTGAGGTTTAGGGGCGTGAGTGTAACAGAGGCCAGCTAGTAAGTGCTGTGCAGGTAAACCTCACACTTCTGACTTTAAAGGTGCTCTGGCGACAGATGCTAGAGGCCATGGTCTTCTGCCTCCTTGGCAGAGCAACCGACTCCCATGCAGAAGGTCGTCTGTTCGATACCAGCTTGGAGCGGGTTGGCTGGGGTAGAACCGGTGGGATTACTTCTGCATTCAGTTTTACCAGTCTTTACCAGTTTTATCATATTTGTCATTATGATACAAAACACAATTCCTCAGACTGTGTTTCAGATTAATAAGAAAGAACATCGAGAAGATCTGGTTAAACGTGCTCCTGGTTAGAATTATATTTGTTTGTAATAATAATTATTGCTCACATTTTGAAAAGGAAATAAAAGTAATAGTACTTTTCTATGCTTTGTATTTGCTTGTATAAACTGGGTTGCAAAAATTAAGTGATAAACTTCAATCCCTGAATGGTTTTGGAAGTGATATCACTGATAACAGTGATTTCGATCTCTGTAGTTTATGTTCTGACAGTTAAACTGAGGTGAAGCCTGAAAGTGAAGTCTTGTGCTTGAAATGATGTTGACACTGAATATTCCCACACATGGTCATGATCATGAGTGACTGCATATCATTGCTCTACTGGCCTTCATTCTCAGTGTCTGCAGGTCCAACAGAAAAGCAGCGTTTCAGTGAATCTGGATTACTGTCCATCGTGACTGACAGGGTCAATAATCCTGACTTAAGCCTGACATCCAGTGATTGGCATTAACAGCAAACCCACCGCAGCTCTCGGCTTCATTGCCTATCACTTGTTTTCTTATTTATAGAGCACTGTGTTGTCTAAAAGAAAAAAAGTGAAGTAAGGCCACATCTCTGCAGGAAAAAAAAGGTTGTTTGGAGTTTTAAAATAAAATTAAATGTACAAAAATTGGTTAAAAAAACAATAATAATAGTATTATGTGTTGTACTGTTATATAAATTCTATGCTTATTAAAAATAACTGAATTATATGCAGTGTGCTCATGCAACCACTACTCTTAAAATTCATAAAATAAAATACTACTTATTATCAAATCAAATTGTCACTTTAGACAGTTGTGTTGTTTTTTAACAACTTAAATTTTTTTTTTGTCAAAACCAGCGAAATCCTCGTCTGCTTTTAATGCAAAACCCTCTAATCCACTTATTGGTACAAGACATTTGAATTAGTTGAAAATCCCTAAAGATGTAATTAGAGATTATTTTACCAAACTGAAAACATACACAAACCACCTGAAATTAAAAGATAAATCTGTCAAATGAGTGGTGGTTCATTCTACTGGGGTAACCCCTGATAAACCAGGGAGTAAGCAGAAGGAAAATGAATGAATGAATGAAATCTGTCAAGTGCATTAATCAATAACATTAAAATTGACTTTAATTAAATCTTAACAATCTGCTGTCATTGCTGATATTTGGGATTTGGATTTAATGTAAGTGGAGCAATGTAAACATTGTAAATAAGCTTGTTAGATTCAAGTAATGCAGTAAAAACATTGTGAAACATCAATATCTGTGCATTGTCTATTACTGAAAAAAAAAATTGAAGTAATAAAAATAATGTATAGTTTTATACATTATATTTATCTTTTAAAACATAACTTACATCAGCAAATAAAGCAAAAGGTAGGCCTACTGTGAAAAAAAGAGGATTTCTCTCAGAAACTGTCATTTATTCATCCTCACTATACTCAAGATATTGGTCTCTTTTTTGTCTCTTGTTTATCCTCAGAGCACCCATGCGGGATAAAAGAACGGCATCTTAACTTCGTATTTTGTGAAATGGAGTTGCTATTTAATGTATAATAAATCGGATATAGTCACATCTATATAGTCATTTAAAGTACCGTCACTGGTCAAAAACACGTTATGAATGCATGTTGCACTTCTGACTGTAAATTGTGTTTTTTTTTTTTTTATAATGCAAAGTGTTTTGAGGTAAGGGACGTTTTCATTTGCCATTCACTGACAGTCAGACAAGCTCATGGAGCTCATCAAACTTCATCTTTTAAAATCGAAATTGAGAGTGGAATAGAAAAGCCTCATAAAGCCGGCGTATCAGCGCGATGCTACATTAAAAACTTGATGATTCGCACATCTGATTGGTTCTCGGAAAACAGCGACTTTTGCTGTCAAAGACAAGTGACATTTAGCGGCTTTTGCCAACAAACTACTATTTTTAAATGGGCTGACGCTGGGATTTAGATGATTTCAAACAAAACTTTTTGACGAACATGTACTACCCAAAGCATTCACTTAATATAATTAGCTTATTTTTGGCAGAAATTCAGTTTGGCGGCTTTTGCATCTGAACTCTTCATATATATATATATATATATATATATATATATATATATATATATATATATATATATATATATATATATATATATATATATATATATATATATATATATATATATATAATTTAATTTAATTTATTTTAATATTTTTTTAAAGAAAAGCGAAATTAAAAATATACTTACTAATATAATCTGCAGTCTCTCACTACACTGGAAAAAACAAATGCATTATATTTTAGTAAATTTATAAAATAATATGTATTTTAGTATGTATTTTATTTGACAGAAGTTTGTTCAAATAATAAACAATATTGAAAGGATCATTTCAACCTACTGTAGCAGCCCCAGAATGCGCGAGTGAAAGAGTTTAATCCTTGCCCTTTAAATTCACACAACATGAACGAACATCAAACTCAGTTATTGAAGCACACAGAGAGAGGATCAAGTCTTTCTCAAAGTTAAACATCAACCACCAGCAATGTAGATCACCAAAGCAAACTCTGTCCATCAGTGTCAGCGCAGCTTCTCCAGATAAAGCTCAAACACACAGCGCCGCCATCCATCACCACACAATCAACACTCAGCAGAAGAGAGATGCATTTACTGCGGGTCAGGGTTTATCTGCAGAGCTAAACACACTCACAATGATGATAAATCCATTCAGATATACACAGATCAATGCAACACCACTGCTCCTGCAGAAAACTGCTGCTTTATGCTTACAGTACATGTGTTAGTCAGTTTAGCAAAAATCTAAACCTGGACTGTCTGTGCTAAAATTAATGAACGCATACTGTAGTCGAGATTACCGTTCTCTTATATACAGATGAAGGCAGAATTAGTATCCCTGCTGGGAATTTTTTTTTACTTCTCAAGTGCTGTTTAACAGAGCACGATAATTTTCATAGTATAATTTTTTTGAATTATGGAGAAAGTCTTATTTGATTAATTTGCCTGGATTAAAAGCCTTTTTTATTTGACATTTTAAAAAAATAATTTGTAAGGTCAATATTATTAGACCTTATTTTTCTTCGATTGGCTACAGAACAAACTACTGTTGTCCAATGATTTGCCTATGTAACCCTGTCTGTGTTTTTATTCATGTCACACGCCTTCAAGTTAGTTCTCCTGTGTTTATTGGTTGTCTTGCCTATTAATAATAATAATAATAATAATTCCTTACATTTATACAGTGCTTTTCTGGGCACTCAGATCGCTTTACACAATGGGGGGGGATCTCCTCATCCACCACCAGTGTGCAGCATCCACCTGGATGACGCGACGGCAGCCATTTTGGGCCAAAACGCACACCACAAACCAGCTGATTGGTGGAGAGGAGACATTGATGATGCCAATTGAATATGGGGATGGTTAGGAGGCCATGATGGACAGAGGCCAGTGGGCAGATTTGGCCAGGATGCCGGGGTTAAACCCCTACTCTTCTCGAAGGAAATCCTGGGATTTTTAACAACCACAGAGAGTCGGGACCTCGGTTTAACGTCTCATCCGAAAGACGGCGTTCACTGAGCAGTATAGCATCCCTGTCACTAAACTGGGGCACACAGACCGCAGGTTGGGTGCCCCCTGCTGGCCTCAATAACACCACTTCCGGCAGCAACCTAGCTTTCCCATGTGGTCTCCCATCTAGGTACTGACCGGGCGCAGCCCTGCTTAGCTTCAGTGGGCGACCATGTAAGAGTTGCAGAGAGCTAGCTGCCGGCATTAACTGTATCCACCCCCTTGTCATCTTGTTATAGTGGCTTGAGAAAACCAACATACCGTTATATTAACCTTATTATTCTTTCGTCTTCTTCTTCTTAGACTGTTTTAAGAACGCATCTCCAATTTAAAAAGATATATATATATATATATATATATATATATATATATATATATATATATATATATATATATATATATATATATTATTATTAATATTATTATTATTATTATTAATGGAATATAATGATGAATGGAGGAGATTGAGAAAGAATAAATGAGAAAGGTATGATGAAATTTTAAATAATGGCTGTTTGCAATACTATGGGCCCTATCATACACCCGGCGCAATAAGGCGCAAGACGTGTTTGCCACGACATGTTGCTATTGTCAGAACAACGCAACCTTTTGCTGTTTAAATAGCAAATCCATTTGTGCCACTTTTTAAACTCATGGGTGTTCTGGTCTAGAAAAGAGGTGAGTTAAGTCGCATTGCTGGCGCTTTGCTATTTTGAGGAGCTAAAACAGACTGTACAATAGACCAGCTGAAATCAGGTCTAAAGTCTACCGCAGAGCATGTTAGTTGTGCGCTTTGCTTAAACATTGCTTAAAACATGCAGGATGTAGAGCAATACAGAAATATATTTACAAATGAAAAATAATTAATGGACTAAAATATTACAAAAATTATTACTTCTTACATAAATATAAAAACCACTGCCTCCATGGTTTCTTCGGGGGGCTTTTATCAGTTTATTCATGACAACTTGCTTTTGTATATTGTTATTATTATCATTAGTATTATTTATTTTATGCATATTTATAATTGTTTTATTAAAAACAAGCTTAGACTTGTCCACCTGTCAGGTTTTGGACCATAAGCCATAGCATGTTTGTTTGGATATAGCTCAGTTTTTGAGCACACTTTGTTATTATTGTTCATTTATTTGTTTGCTGGAAATTAGATCTGATTTTAGAAATAATTTTGAAAATAATCTTTGCGTTTAACAAATGAAATTATTTATATATAATGGATGTCTTCAGTGGAGTGCGTACAACACTGTTTTCTTATCCACGAAAGTGAGAAAGTGAAAGTAAAGGCCGATTGGAGGAGGTGGATTCGGACACGCCCTTAATGCTTTTGCGCCCTGTGCTTCAGACTTTGCGCCTAGACCGTTAAAATAGAGCTCTATGTAGTTTTTGGGTCCGTGTTATAAAATGTAAATGTACAAATGGAATAAAACATATAATATGTAAAGATGCCAAAAGGATGAAATCTCTCTCATGTAAAGCATATATTTCTCATGTGAAAAGAAGAGATAAGTAAAATAAGAAATAAGTTGTAGTAACAGACGAATGATGTGTGTGGTAATAAGTTGGGCAAAATGATAAGCTTGTGCTTCATCCCGCTCCATTTCGATCATGTTGAAATGTATTTTGTTTAAAGAATTGTTTTGTGTATGGTTTTTCTGTTTAAAATAAATCAAATGAAAACATTTGAAGGGTTAAAGTACTCAAAGTTGACAATATTATTATTTGAAATATAGAAGAAATGTTATCAGATCTGTTCACTTAAACATAAACCTAGTAAATTTAGAACACTGTAGATTAAACAGTGAGGTCTTAAGGTTTGACCAGGACTTTGATTCCTCTGCAGGCTGAGTGAACCTTTCCCTTCATAAGACCTCATCCCACTGCCAGAAGCCTCAGGTAGTCAAATCTTAAAGTAATGGCACCTAAAGGCCTCCATTATATGGGACAACGATTTCAGCTTCTTTACTGTTCTACTCTAGACAAACGTCAGCTAGATGTTAAATGGGTGAACTATTACTTTAAGAGCTAGTTTTAACTAACAAAAGAGGTCATCAGTCTGGCTTTTTGGATTCAAATTAGAGCGATCTACCCTTTTTCTTTGTAACTTCACTGGGTTCATTCAGTCACTGAATACAGAAATGTCTTTTTATGTCTCTAAATGATTCTGATTCATTATGAGCAGAGACGCAACACTTGAAACAGAAGTTCAGCTGCAGGCTGATGGAGAAAAAGGTAAGTGTTTTTAGTCATGCTGTGACTGGAACAGACCTTTATTCAGAATACTTCATCTCTATCCTTGACAGGGACTTCATGCGTCAAAACCTGTGCTTGTTATTATAATAAAAAACTGCTGCTTTAAGTTCAAGAAGTGTCTGCCTCATTTCAGATGGCAACGTCCCATGTTTCAGGTGATTTTGTGTGAGTATGAATTAAACTGTGTCTTCACAGAGTAGACAGAGGTTCTATTTTCAGAAATGAGCATTTTCAATTCCATGTACTTTACTAAAACCATTGTAGTTTTCTAGTTATTGGACTGAAATTGCAACACGGCACCATTTTGGATTGAAAATTACTGTATTATGTTGCAATGCTGTCTCATGGCTGTTTGTACCATTAAAATTTGTGGCTAAATCCTATACATTTGTATGATCTTATTTGTTCAGTTTTGTACAATTTGGTCATCCCTCAATAATAGTTGGGTTTAGGGGTGGAGTTTGGTGCATTTTTAAAAATCATACATTTTGCACAACTGAACTTGTTACATTACTAATATAATAAGCTGAAACAACCACTACTGGGTTGTTGCATCAGCATTTTAGATTTGCTGTGGACTGAAGGGAACTAATAGATACATTTTACAGATTACATTATCCCAAATGATTATGACTATTCAAATCCAAAAAATGTGCAATTTTGCGTGTGCAATAACTACACTTACATAAATAATGGTACTAAGCCTATCACTGGGGTAGTACCTTTTTTCAAAAGGTACACTTTTTTACCTTAAAATTTGTAAGGTACAAATTTGTACCTTAAAGGTATATAATAATGCATTAAATGTAAGAATGTGTACCTCATAGTACCTTAAAGGTAAGAAAGTGTAACTTTAAGGTACCAGTGTTCACCTGTAAGGAACAAAAGTGTTCCTTTTGAAAAGGACCACCTCAGTGACAGGTTTTGCACCTTTATTGTTTAGAGAGTAGTGAGATGGACTATGATCGGTGTTCATGCTAGTGACGTTATACACATTAGAGTTCTGGTTGGAAGCACCAGAAACACCAAATGTGTTTTAATATGTTGTGTGTTTTATTAGACTGCACAGAGCAGCATTAACTGAAACTTAAAATATATTTACAGTACATAAAATGACAGCACTGCTTCTCCACATGATCGCAATAGAAGAACAGGATGCAGTAGACCATGGGATAATAAAACACCCCTGCTTTCATGCCGAGATCATCCCTTATAAGCAATTGCTTCAGCATTTAATTTCACTTTTAGTTTTACTCTGCTTCATACCATGATAATAAGTTTGAACAGGATTTTTGCAGAAGTCCCATAGGATAGCTATAATGATTCATGATTCAACACTCACTGTATCATTAATATACACTATTGTTTTTATGAACATTAAAGGCGCAGTATGTTTGTCACACAGTGGTAGAACTAGGTATTGCACTACTGGTTCAAAACACACACAAATGCAGGTTGCCAGATTGACGACACCTACAGCAGTGTGCTTGAGGTTGATTTAAAGCTGATTTAAACAATGTTCTAAATAAAAGCAATGGCACACGGTTGAAGGAATATTTTTCATAGTAAAAGGAGTCTTTGTTCTAACCAACAACTGAAATTTATATTTTAAAACCAACTTCTATTTCTTCAATTTCGTTTGGAATTGAACTTTAAAACTGTAATTCAGTGCAAGACAACACATATCAATCATTCAGCATGTACATTTAACTATGTTAAAGAGGTTTAATATGCATTAATCAGATTATAAACCTTACCATTTTGTTGGAGTGCAGTGAGTGCATATTCTGTGCTTATGAATAGCCATATTTAAATTTCTGTCGTGTTTCATCTGGTGCAAACAGCCAAATTGCTTATCGCTGCAAATCCTGTCAAGTAGTGTTTTGTTAGGACACAGGGTTACAATGTATCCTTCTCATCTAATGTTGTTCGTAATAATTGTATTTTTTTCTAATTAATGACCATCTCATGTGAAACTCTGAATCTGCATCTCATTTTAGAGGCTGCTAATGTCCACCGGAGGTCACATTTTAGTCGTTTACTTTAAAAGCTTTCATGACTGAATGAATAAATGAAATACGCCAAGGCAACCTAGAGTGTTGAAATATAGTTGGCTAAACTCGCATTGGGCGAGTTAAAGAGACCAAAACAAAGACAGACGCTTCAGCGCGTAACACACATTTTTAAATGCGAATTCTTTTTCAGATAAACAAGAACGTTCACTTAGCATGTTTCCTTAATATCTGCAAACATATTATGGTATTTTTATCCTTTAAAAGTTTCAAAAACTTACATACAGCACATTTAACATTGGCATTATTTTATAATGAGATGTTAAAATAAGACAGTGTGACTTGTTTTCCAGAAAATACAGGAATCACAATGAAAATCCTGACTTTTTGCAATGTTTTATCTCATAAAGTGCCACACAGTGTACTGAACCATTCATTTGAACAGCTTCATCAAAATAAACCATTCAGAAGGACCAATTGGGTGAAATGACATCCCATCCCATCACTCACTTCAAACGTAAGATCACACAGGACAAATGACATGTAACTTCCTAAGTAACAACAAGCTTCACTGACAAAAACATTAATTGAATTGGCTCTTTTCATCAGGCCTCCACAAGCAGGTATCCATCATATTTCCAAAAGAGCCCTTCAAAAGGCAGCAAGAAAAGCTATTTTTGCCTGTACTCTACAGTAGAGGAACATCTCATTACAATAGATCTGTCTCTTTTTCTCTCAGCCTTTGAGATACAATCCTTTTGAGTGGCCTGAAATCATTTTTTCTGTGTTTCTCTGAACTTCAAGCACACAGAGCGTCTGTAATGAACAAGATCATCATGAGATGTGACGGAGAAAAAACCCAAAACTCCCATTCACAGTGGCTGCGAAAAAACCTTATTAATAAATAATTGGATGCAATCACGCAGCTTTGAGAAAACTTTCATGTAAAGTTATTTGAAAAGGCCGAGTTTTTTGGGGTGGTAAGCACTTTAAAACACATTAAAAAGATCTGCAGGTGCGCATTATGCAAATGACTCCTTCTCTTAAGCTCGTGAATCTCGACGCTGTTTCAGCCAGTGTAATGGCTTTCAAAGAAACCCCAGAGGTCTATTATAGAGAATATAATAGTACATTCGTCCTGTTTTAAAACCAACCTAAATGTGACTTCTGCCAGCAAACGGCCTCCTAGTTATCAATGACTTTAATAGACTGTATGAATAAGTCTAAAATAGGAATGTTTAAATAAAAGAACAAAGCTTTCTATTCGCAAATATAGGCTTTTTTATTTTACTCTGTAGTTGGGCATTTGCATATTCGGTTAGAAGGCAATTACAAGAGAATATATCAGTGCATGGATGTTACGGTTGTAGCACATGCACTCAGTCTTGCTCATCGGGGCATTTCAAAAAGGTTTATTGACTGGAAATAGTCCAAAAATGTAAGAAAGGAAATCAAATTAGTGGAGGAACTCTAGGGTACATCGTGTTCTGTTCTGTAAAGTGGACTTCGTGACTGCTGGAGCAAAGGCGTGAAAATGTGGGAAACTTATTGAAAAAATCAAATAAAATATTTAATAAATTGTTTTTAATTGAAATAAAAATAAAAGCAAGAAAAATATAAGGCAAAGCAAGTCAAATTTCATACACAAAGGTAATTCAAAGTGCTTTACATAAACAGGAATAAAAGAGACAAGTATAAGAAAATAAAAAGAACAAAGAATAAAAAGTGATTAAACCAGATTAAAATGTGTTAAAACAGGTTATAAAAGCATAAAAAAGAAAAGAAAGACACAATGGTTTGATCTGTCGGATATAGCTCAGTGATCATTCAATAAAGGTAAACAGATGTGTTTTCAGTCTTGATTTGAATGTGCCTAATGTTGGAGAACATCTGATCATTTCTAGAAGCTGATTCCTGCATCAGGGGGCATAGTGGCTGAAGGTAGATTCACCCTGCTTTGAAGTAACTCTTGGAACGTCTAGTTTATTTGATCCTAGTGATCTAAGTGATCTGTTGGGTTTGTATTCAGTGAGCATATCTGTAATGTTTGAGGTCCTAGCCCATTTAGTGATTTATAGACCAGTAATAATACATTAAAATCTTTTCTGTATGTAACTGGGAGCCAGTGTAGAGACCTGAGGACCGGTGTGATGTGCTCTGATTTTCTGCTTCTGGTCAGAATCCTGGCAGCAGTGTTCTGGATGAGCTGCAAATGTCTGACTGTCTTTTTGGGAAGGCTGGTAAGGAGTCCATTATAGTAATCCACCCTGCTGCTGCTGATAAAAGCACGAACAAGTTTCTCTAAATACATTTATTTATTATAAATTACAATTATTAAATATGCATTAAAAATAAAATGGGGTGAATTAAACAAAATTTGAGTAAATAAAGTAAACGTATTAAATAAATTATTACAAATTCTTAATATATTGTTGTTAACTGAAATACCAAAAATAAAAGAACAAACGAAAATGTATAAATACATTTATTTAAAAAATATTTATCAAAAATAAAAGTGGGTCAATACAAGAAAATGTGGGAAAATATAGGAAACATATTAAATAAATTTTAAATTTATAATATCTTGTTAATTGAAATAAAACATACTATAGTTAAATTGAATAATTAATAGTTAAATAAATTAAATATTTATTAAAAATAAATGGGTTGTATGATATTTGAAATGTCATCCCCTTAATATTATCATTTATAATTAGTTTTTGTTTATAAAATGATTCTCAATTGCAGAAAAAAACCTGTGGGTTCTTTAATTGATGTTTAATCAAATAAACTCAAAGAATAATTCTTTAATTTGTTTTTAAGTAGACCATGATATTAAGTTTTATACTAAAAGCTCAAATTATGAAGTATGCATTTAAAAAAATGAATTAACACTTTCAGTCATTTTTTAATTTATCAAAAAATTTAAGATATTTATAATTTTATTTTAACTTTTTCAATTCTGTAAAAAATAAGCAGCACAGACTTTTTCTTAACTATGACAATTACAAGTTCTTGTGCACTAAATCAAAATATTACCTATAAATTCTAAATTAACATTTTTTTTGAATGTTCACAATTCAAATAAAATTGTGCTTCACCTTTCCATATAATATAATATTTTTAAAAATGTTTTTGACTAATGCTAAATTTATATATATATATATATATATATATATATATATATATATATATATATATATATATATATATATATATATATATATATATATATATACACAGTAATATTGTGAATCATTTTGAATATGTTTTAAAATCCTATTCATTCTTGTCGGCTAAAGGCAAAGGTGAATCTCCAGCATAACATTCACATTTTAAGCATAATAAATTTGTTTAAATATAAATATACGTTCACCGGCCACTTTTTTAGGTACATACCGAGTTGGACCCACATTAGCTTTCAAAACTGCCTTAATCCTTCATGGCATAGATTCAACAAGGTACTAGAAATATTCCTCAAAGGTTTTGGTCAATATTGACATGATAGCATCACGCAGTTTCTGCAGATTTGTCGGCTGCACATCCATGATGCGAATCTCCCGTTCCACCACATCGCAATTGTGCTCTATTGGATTGAGATATCGGGACTGTGGAGGCCATTTGAGTACAGTGAACTCATAGTCATGTTCATGAAACCAGTCTGAGATGATTCACGCTTTATGACATGGTGCATTATCCTGCCGGAAGATGGGTACGCTGTGGTCATAAAAGAATAGACATGGTCAGCAACAATACTCGGGTAGGCTGTGGCATTGACACAAAGCTCAATTGGTACTGATAGGCCCAAAGTGTGCCAAGAAAAAATCCCCCACACCATTACACCACCACCACCAGCCTGAACCATTGATACAAGACAGGATGGATTCATGCTTTCATGTTGTTGACGCCAAATTCTAACCCTACCATCCAAATGTCACAGTAGAATTTGAGACTCATCAGACAACGCAACTGCGAATTTTAGCCTCTGTTTCCTGTTCTTAGCTGACAGTGGTGGCACCTGGTGTGATCTTCTGCTGCTGTAGCCCATCTGCCTCAAGGTTGGACGTGTTGTGCATTCAGAGATGCTCTTCTGCTTATCTCGGTTGTAACGAGTAGTTATTTGAGTTATGGTTGCCTTTCTAATCCCCCCTCCGCTCTTAAAAAATGTTATCCTGCACATACAGTGAGTAGTGTAGAAATCCTATGAACTGAAAGGCAGTTTAGAAAAGTCGCTGAGCTCCACGGATGGCCATGTTTGCATTTGGTTTTGATTACAGCAGTGTTTATCCCAGCTGTGTAGTATCTGAAATTAAATCACTCATGTCTGCTACACAGTTGAAACAAATTTTCCTCTCTCATTAAATGCTTCTGCTTGTGATAAAAGCACCTGAAGAGAAGTGTTGGCAAGCTAATGTTTGACGGTTTGTGTTCTGTCACCAAACAAAACTCAACAATGAGACCTCTATTCACTTTTGGAGAGGAGTGAAAATGAAGAATCCGACAGTTCATTTAATAGCCATCCATTTAAACAGAACACGGCGTGTATTGAATTCTAATGCCTTACTTTTACTCTAACCAGACAACGCTTTCTGTTTAAATGATAGATTCTTTTCAGGACCAAAATTAAATCCACAAAGGCGATTTAAAGAAAGAAAAATAAAAAAGAATCTACTACCTTCATAAAACGGTGAAATGCAAGACAACTTTCAATTTTCTGGAACAGTTTTAAGCAGCCATTGAAAATGACATGCAATCATAAACAAACAATGGTTGGCCTCAAAATGGATGTTATGTGCGGGGGAAAACCCTCAGGTGAGACACTGCAGGCAGACACACCTGTCAATTTAGATATTTTTGCCATTTTCATAGCGTTTTCCCCTCTTTTTAGTTTGACTTCATACACAGATAGATGTAGTAATGAGCAAACAAAGCATAAAGGCATAACATTTTATATGTTAGATTTAGTTTTCTGCATTTTTTTGTGTGGGTGCACGGTGGCGCAGTGGTTAGCGGTGTTGCCTCACAGCAAGAATGTCACTGGTTCGAGCCTCGGCTAGGTCAGTCGCCATTATGTGTGGACTTTGCATGTTCTCCCCGTGTTCACATGGGTTTCCTCCGGGTGCTCCGGTTTCCCCCACAAGGTACAGGTGAATTGGGTAAGCTAAATTGTCCGTAGTGTTTGTGTGTGATTGGGAGTGTATGCGTTTCCCAGTGACAGTTGCAGCTGGAAGGTCATCTCCTGCGTAAAACATGCTGGATAAGTTGGCGGTTCATTCCGCTGTGGCGACCCCAGATAAATAAAGTGACTAAGCTGAAAAGAAAATGAATGAATGATAGAATATGTTTTTTTTTTTGTGTTACGAACTTTTGTGCAAAACGAGTAACATTATTGATGGTAAGTCATTTACTGGACTAGCCATAAGGCAAAGTAGCATCAACTCACAATTGCTCTCAATTGCTTAGTTTTGTTAAATAAAATCAGCAAAAAATGTAAATGAAATATGAAAACTTATTGTCGGCTAAGTGCAACTGCTAGTTTTTGAAGTAACTTAAGTGTGCCTGATAACAGTGCCTGTGCCTCAATATGCATGCTTTCCACCCTGATTATTGAATATTAAAAACGTTGTATACCATTTCGATCACAAAGGTGGATATGCACATTGAGACGCAGGGATATTCATTTCAGAGGACTAAAACGGTGGCTCTATTGACCCATTTCTTACAATAATGTAAATATATATCACGATTTCGTATATGTATATATATATATATATATATATATATATATATATATATATATATATATATATATATATATATGTATGTATATATATATATATATATATATATATATATATATATATATATATATATGTGTGTGTGTGTGTGTATATACACACACACACACACACACACACACACACACACATATATATATACATATATATATATATATATATATATATATATATATATATATATATATATATATATATATATATGTGTGTGTGTGTGTGTGTGTGTGTGTATATATATATATATATATATATATATATATATATATATATATATATATATATATATATATATATATATATATATATATATATATATATATATATATATATATATTCATTTCGTGGGGCGCACAAAGTACAGTGATAAAGCTCAAAAATGCATATTTGTAACACAAGCTGTAAATATTTAAAAAACACGACATAAAAAAGAGTTTGCGCGTCCACTAGCCCTTCGTTCTCCAAATTACAAAGGGCGTGAAGAACGAGAAGAACTGCAGTTTAAATCACCATGACTCAAGTGAACCGGTTCTTTAAATGAATCAATTTCACTCACGGTGATTCATTCACTGAATGGATGAACTAAATGGATCAATCAGATAGTGTTCTTACCGTCAACTTCCAACTCGCTTCCTGCACCCTCCTTGTTTTCACTGTCGTACAAACAGGTACTCAAACTACTGAAATGAAAGACAGAGAAGTGCTTGTAACAACGTAAGTCGAGAAAAAAAAACTTCGAATAGTTGTAAAGCATAAGGTTAACGTTAGAAACAGGATTAAGGTATACGTTAGATAAATAGCATGATGCTAGCATGATTCTGACATTATTTCGCTAAACAGCATGCTTTATTAGGTTGCTAACATGTTTTGAACATGAGCACAGGGCTATCATGTTGGATCAGGTTGCTAAATATCTTAACATGATTTGACACTTGATAAATAACGTTAGTACAATCTTAGCATATGGTTTATCAGGTTCATACTCGGATTGATTTCACGCAGCTAACATGTTTTATCATGTTGCTAGAATAATAAGATGATTTAACAGCAATGTTTATCACATTTCTAGCATGTTTTAGCTCACTAGTTAGGAATCTAAATCCCAAATGTTGAAGTTTAAGAGATATTTCACCCGTAAAATTATTTACTCCCCTGTTCAAACACTATTTGGGTTTCTTTCTTCTTTTGAACACAATAATATGTTTTGAAAAATGCTGGTTGACTAGGCATTCCGTAGTATTTTTTTTTCCTTTTATGGAAGTCGATGGGTCTCAGCAACCAGCATTAGTCAAAATATTTTATTTTTTAAAGTTCAGCAGAAGAAAGGAACTTAAAGGGGAGAATAATTGATTAGGTCATCTAACCCTTTAAATTTTATTTTAGTATGAAATTGCATGTCTCAATTTTATTTAAAGTAACTCTGTTTTCTCTATAAACAAAAGCCACTACCATTATTTGAGAGGGAGTGCTCGCTAATTCAAATACTTATCCAAAAACAAATCAAACACAAAACACACCAGTAAAGATAAGAAAGTAGGAATTAATAATGTAGAAATAAAATTATACTATTTATTTGAAAATTAAAGCAACCATTATTGACTAATGACAGCCTACATCTTAGGTCTTGTGTGTGTATATATATATATATATATATATATATATATATATATATATATATATATAGTTTTTTTTTTTTTTTTTTTTTTTTTGTAGAATAGAAAGAAAGTTGCCTTTTTATTGTGTCAAAAAGCCGAAGTCGTATTACCAATATCTTAATCTGAGCTGTTTTACACACTTCAATTGATGCATGAACTATGCCTGTAAAGCATAATAATGAGGTAACAATTGGTAAAATGATGTTATTAAGGCCAATATTTGAATTAATGTGTTTCTTTGTCCTACAGGAAAGGACAAGCAAGGAGGAAGCTCATCACTCATTCATGTATGCCATATCTGTGAAGGGTGAGTACATTTTTCTTTCTTCCTTCATTAATTATTGAAGGTCTTCCTTAAGACAGGTGTCATTCGCCACTGCAGTAACCCAGTTTTGAATTTAGGTTCTTCCCTAAAAATATCAACCTGATTTTTGAATATATCAGTATTAATGGAACTTATAAATATGAATGATCTGTAATTCAGGATATTCTTTATCCTGCTAAGTGTATGAGTAGTGACCCTCAGTCAGTGTTGGGTGTGATTAGTTACAAAGCTACTATATTAAATGACTTTTCTGCTAAAAAAGTGAAGGGATTACTTTTAATTCCTAGGTAATTTAGTAACAGATATTTATATGTTACTTGCCTTAAATAGTGCACATAAGTGGTACAGTTCTTTCTGTATAAATTCAGCTAAGCAATGTAATCATTGTATTTATTGTTAATCAAATTTATTTTGCAATATGATAAAACTTTTCATCTAAAGAAGGTTGCAAGACAATTGCACATACATACTGTATAGTTATTCATTACTAGGGCCAGACAGAATCTGCAGATATTTTTGGTCACACTTTATTTTAGCGGTCCATTTGTTGATTTTAAGCAACGTTGCATCTACATGCCAACTAATTCTCAATAGATTATAAGTAGACTGTTAGGCTTGGGGTTAAGGTTAGTGTAAGTTGACATGTACTTGCAAAGTATAAAAAAATAGCTTTTTATATTTTATTTAATGGTTGCAATCCATATTCATCTAGATCCACTTATTTGGTGAACAAAGCAAGTCTATCATATAATATATCTTCTAAAAGACAGAAAATATTACTTTACAAACTGTATTGTAAATAAATCTAATAAACACTTTTTATATTAGTCAATGCTTTTGCTGAAATTAGTTTAAAAACTGAATACATTTACACACATTTAAACAATGAATTAAATAGACTCAATGATAGGCTAGAAATCTGTGGATCTCTGCGCATGCAGATTTTGTGTGTTAATGGGATATTCATAACCCAATTTTTGAACTAAAGAATGGTAAATTTGTACAGCAGTTGCACTTGTGTAAAAATGAAATTAAAACATATAATGTTCAAAAATTTTTTATTGTTATTATTTGACTTAAATTTACATAATTAAAAGAGTTCAATGTCTTTTGTCTATGCATTCATTGAGATTTATATGAGCAATTCCAGCGTTGCTCATGGATGTGACATTTGCAGTAAAAACTCAAAACATAAATTCACATAGAAAGCATATTTTAACATTACATTAAAAGTTTTGTTTATATTTTCCAGAACAACTCACCCCAGAGTTATGGGACCAGAAAAATTTATATCTGTAAACATGTTTTGTACTTTAAATGTGGAAAATAAACATACGTTGTGGATGTGACAAAAAAAGTCTGCAAGATTACAGTATACAGCATACTTTGTAGAATTTCTGTGATATGAACTGCACAACCCAAAGGAAACAATTCTAATCAAAAGGGTAAGAGTTGGCTCTTTATAGAACAAAACTTATTGGTTTTATTTTATTTCATATTTTCACATTTATAAGGAAAAAATTTAGTTATGGATGTGACACTTTTCCCTTATGAATGTGACAGCTGTGAAATTGCCAATTGTGTTATTTTGGCAAATTTAAAAGAATAGTTTGAAACACTGACGATACATTTCTGAGTATTTTTAAAGTACTATGAAATACTTGCTTACAGAAACTGTTTCTGTGTTTTTTGTGAAATTTGGTAAAAACTTATTTTTTTCATGGCAAGGTTGACATTTAAACGGAATTGCTCATATGCATTTTAAGTAGTATTGAGTCAAATAATAAAAATACTGTTATGACTGTAACGTTTAGCTCTAGGTTAAATGGGTAACATTTTGATGTGACTCAATGTGATGAGAGTTGGTGGCAAAATAACGAAATGCCAGCCAAATATGACAAAATAAGTGAATTTATTTACACAAGTGAAAAGATTTCAAACAGAAAAAATAAGATGTACAAGTTGAAGTATTTTACAAAAGAAAATAAATCAATGAATGTATGTTGTTAAGGGAAAGATGATTTAAATTAAAAGAAAGCAATATAACAAAAAAAACTGGCTGAAAATTATTATCTAAACTGCTAAATAGAACATAAACAAACAAACAAATAAAACATTTTCAGCATTTGCATGCCATATCTAGACTACACTTCTAACCAAAAATGTGTATAAAAACTTACAGCGAGTGACTCTCACTTATAGACTTGTATATAGATATAGGAGTTTTTTGCGTGTTGCAAGATGAAGGTCACCTGACTTCTAAACTCCTCAATTCCCAAGGGGAATTCAGACACTGATGATCAGAGATTGTGAAACAAGCTTTTACAAAAAGGTACCACCTTTGAAACACGAACAAAATCAAACTTTAAAGTCAAATCATCATAATATCAACAACACAAGCCAAAAACACACAAACAAAGCAGAACAAGAGAGTGAGCTTCCGTTCTAGCGTCCCTTTAAACCAAACTCGGTCCTGGAGGGCTGGTGTCCTGCATAGTTTAGCTTTAACTTCCTTCAACACACTTGCCTGGACATTTTAGTATACCTAGAAAGAGCTTGTTTAGCTGGTTCAGGTGTGGGGTTGGAACTAAAATAAGCAGGACACTGCCCCTCCTGGACCAAGTTTGGGCACCCCTGCTTTAAACTTTGAGCTTCCTTTCTGATTGGCAGCAAAGGTGATGATGCCACAGGGAGTAATGATGATGTAGGTCTCCATGGACGAATGGGAAAATGGAATGGAATTGGAATGGAACTGGAAAATGGAAAATGGAATTGGGGATCCTAAGAGATTTGACAGAGAGAGAGAGAGAGTGTGCACAAGCAAAACAACACCACTACATACATACAGTAGCGCCAAAACAATACATATTAACTAATTGAGTATTCAAACCCAGTTTTTAGAAAATTAATTTAACAATAATTTTGATTAGTAATTAAATACTTTTTTGAAGTATTTTGGTGTCCTCAGAAAATACCTTTGGTGTCTCAGAAAACCTCAGCCGTCTTTCAAAGCCTCTCTAGCAATAGAAACGTTTAAGAAGCTTGTAATGTAATGGCTGGCCTTTAGATGAAACACATCATTGATATCCAGTGTTGCTTCTCAATGCTGCAATGACATTTGACAGAGCACCTCTGTGATTAATGCTTCCAGAAGTGAGTCTCAGGAATATGTGAGTCCTAAAACGTTTATGTGCAAGATATAATAATAATAATAATAATAATAGCCATCTGTTTTTAAAAAGCATAATCTGTGGAAGGTTGTGAAGCAAAAAAAAAAAAAAAAAAAAAAAAGGATTTTTCTCTACACTCTCAGAAAAAAAGATACAAAATTGTACCTTTTAGGGTACAAATGGCCCGTCACTGGGGTGGTACCCTTAAGGGTACAAATTTGTACCTCTATTTAAAGGTACAAAATTGTACCTTCTACATTTGTACCCTTTAAGGGACAATTTTGTACCCTAGACACTGAAGGTACAAAAATGTACCTTTTTATATTATATAGTATTTTCAGGGTACTGACCCAGGCATTTTGATCCTTTGGTGACTGCATGCACAAATAAATAAATAAAATATTTTGGTTCACAGATGTCCATTTTTATTTATTAATGTAGAAATATTTCATTACAACTCACAACTGAATGTGTTAAGAAATAAAATTACACAGCAAGTATAAAGCAGACATGTAAAACAGTAAAAAGAACAATTTAGATAAGAATAAAAACTAAATAATCTACACTTAATACAAAGACCACAAGAATACTGTTTAAGATGTATAAACACATTACACAGGCTACATCAAGTACTGCACTTTATAAAGTCCAAAGTATTTGTTTTAGTCAGAATACTCGGTCATAATAAATAATTTGTCATCAACATTTTCTCTGAATTTCAGAATGAAGGCAAACTTTCTCTATAAATTGTTTCAACAGTGCAGAAAACCAAAAACATCAGTAGCCTCTTCCTCAACATCAGTAGATTACTCCTCAAGTGGAGTTGTAATTTGTTGTAACACAATATGTGTTTATGCTTTTGATAAACATGACATGTAAAGCACTCATATCTGGAAAATGTTCTTTGATAGTCATTAGGACCACAAGTTATTTAAAAATTTGCTTTATGCATTAATGATAGCAGAGTGCTGGATTAACTTGATGATTGTGATTATCCCAAGAGCATGTAGAGAAACAAAAAACAAGGTTGATCACTCTGGTAGATCACTCTGGTAACTGGAGTAGATCGAGGCTTGTCACCGTCCACCGTTCATTCAAAACATTCCACTGTAGAAACATCAAGGTGTTCTTCTAATAAGATGGATATGTCAAAAATGTATATTCGTTTACATCATTAGCCCGGCCAATCGCAATCCCATCAACTCTGAAGACTGCCGTGACTCGTCTTGTTAACACAGTTGTCCAGTCAGTGGCCTCCTCCTGTACTTGAATTGTTGGATGTGGTGAAGACGGTTCACTGTAAGCGACAAAGCAATAATTACATTAATATCAGTCACTCTATCACTGATGAAGAGAAAATCAACATGCATAGAAAGTAAAATAATTAATATTCACTGATTAAAAAAAAAAAAAAAGTATCACAGATTAAAAGACTAATATTAATTTCATTAATTCATTCGATTTTTTTTCAGCTTAGTCCCTTTATTTATCTGGGGTTGCCACAGTGGAATGAACCACCAACTTATCCAGCATATGTTTTATTCAGCAAATGCCCTTCTAGCTGCAACCCAGTATTACGAAACATCCAGACACACTTATTCACACACACATTTATACACTACAGACAAATAAGCTTACCAAATTCAGCTATAGCGCATGTCTTTGGACTTGTGGGGAAACCGGAGCACTTGGAGGAAACCCTCACGAACACTGGAAGAATATGCAAACTCCTCACACAAATGCCAACTGACCCAGCCGAGGCTCGAACCAGCGACCTTCTTGCTGTAAGGTGACAGCACTACCCACTGCGTCATCCTAATATAAAGAATATCAAGCATTATAAAATGCATTTATCACAGCATATACTAAACAGAAAACAACATACGCACCAGAGCACAACGAAATGTTGAAGTGTCTCGCTTAACAAGGCTGGCAACATGAGAAGAGCTGCTGTAAAATCAATTCCTGGAACATAAGATGTGGCAGTGGCATACAAACAAATATGAAGGAATCCATCCAAAGCTAGAATTTAATAATAATAATCAAGCGGAGAAAGTTTAGAAAGAGTACCTTAGAGTCAGGTCCATAGCATTCTTCAGTTGATCTCTCATCTTTCGATGAAAACCTAGAAAATAATTTTAAACATGTGGGTGTACATTTATTGTTGTTTGTAAGTAAAAACCTACAAATTTAAAATAGTATGTAAGCCATTAAAACCATGGTATAGATAATGAGACATACTTACATCTTGTAACTGAGCCATGCTTTCATATGACATGCCTTCATTTGTCTGATGCTGTTAGGCTGCAGTCTGTTGTTCAATCTTGTCCTGAAAGACAATTGGAAACTTCAAAAACTTCTGGAAAGCAATAAGATAAAGCAATAACTATTTATTTATTTTGGGATATTAATAAAATAGGTAAAATAGCTCAAGGTACCAGTTTCAGAACAGATGAGACAAATTATTACATTAAGGAACAAAGTATAACTTAAAACGTAGATTTATACAACATGGTATGTTAATAATTCTACATTAACATAAGTATAACGTTAAACGATAGTAAAGCACCAACAATTCTGGACATGAGAGTTTGTGGACACTCCTCAACATTAATGTAACTTAGACACTAAAACGAAGATATGTACAAGCATACACACGCCACGTTTGTAACTAGCCACGTTTACATAATCAGTCGATTTGCCGCTGACAAAATTGTGATTTTTCTTCACAAAATGGCGGTGTAACTTATATAACTGTCTAAAATTACATTTCAGCGGTCAACCGTGGCTAGAAAAATGGCCTCAGAATATAAAACATTATCGATAATTACAAATTTCCAGTATTAATAACAAAAGGTTTTATATCAAGGTATACGAAGCCAGCTCCGGGCCACACCGCACATTACTCACGGCCCGATTCCGGTGCACGGATACGGCAGCGTCGGCTCGCTTCTGCCGCCGCAACTGGCTCGAGTGTATTTTGCTATCTTGGTTGCGATTATATTCCGCCGCGGCAACACTTATTAATAAAGCAGTAACGTAACGTAAGATATAAGGCGCGAATACGTAACGTAGGCGATAAAGGGAACTAACAGCATATAGTACTCACCGTCTATAACGTTATGTCCCTCGGTGACTTCGATATCACATTGTATTAACTTCTTTAATAAGCAGCAGACATCTTAGCAAACTCCATCCTGCAGGCCTGCCCGGAGCACTTAAAGCGGGGGAAAGCCGAGACCCGAGAGTCAGACAAAATCAACAGAACACGGCTTCACATGTAAAAATGAGACTGAAAATACATCTTTAATACATTCTTACCTGAAAAGTGTGGACTCCAAAATAGACTTTTCTTTGAAAAGCGTGCGAAGTTCTGTGTAAACAGCCAGCATACTCGACGGACCGCCTCAGTAACAAACACTACTATAACGTCTCAACAAGCCAAATTCTTAAAGAGACAGCAACATCACCACCTGTATGAAGATGCTGTCACTCTGCATGGTTCTTATTCTACATCCTATAAACTATAAGGTCTTAAACAGTAAGCAAAGACCAGTATTTACGTTTTTTAATGATTAAAATTACATTCAATTATAAATTAATTTATTAACATTTTTGAGTAAAAATGTAATTTAAATACATGAAAAAATGTCATTATTAAAATATTTAATTCAATCAATTTATTTATTTATTATATTTTTAAATTATGTATTTTAGTATTAATTTTTAGGATTAATACATTTAAATTAGTGTTATATGGTGTCTTGATCTTATCATGAGCTGAGGGTACAATTTTGTTCCTATAGGGAAACAAAATATATAATTGTACCTTTAAAGGTGCCAAATTGGTCCTTTACGGTACAATTTTGTATCCAAATGTGCTATAAAAGGTACAAAAATGTACCTTTCAAACCTAAATCTGGACATTTGTACCTTTATAGGCAAGGCAAGGCAAGGCAAGTTTATTTATATAGCACATTTCATACACAGTGGCAATTCAAAGTGCTTTACATAAACAAGAATAAAAGAAACAAGTAAAAAAATAAATAAAAATAAAAACAAATAATAAAAATGCATAAAAACAAAACAAAACATAAAAACAGGTAAAATGTGATATAAAAGAATGAAGAAGAAGAGAAAAACATGATAGTGCAATCTGTCGGACGCAGCACAGTGCTCATTCAGTAAAGGCACAGCTAAACAGAAGTGTTTTCAGTCTTGATTTGAATGTGCCTAATGTTGGAGCACATCTGATCATTTCTGGAAGCTGATTCCAGCAGCGAGGGGCGTAGTGGCTAAAAGCCGATTCACCCTGCTTTGACTGAACTCTTGGAACTTCTAGTTTATATGATCCTAAAGATCTGAGTGATCTGTTAGGTTTGTATTGAGTGAGCATATCTGTGATGTATTTAGGTCCTAGGCCATTTAGTGATTTATAGACCAGTAATAATACTTTAAAATCTATTCTGAATGTAACTGGCAGCCAGTGTAAAGACCTGAGGACAGGTGTGATGTGCTCTGATTTTCTGGTTCTGGTTAGAATTCTGGCTGCAGCGTTCTGGATGAGCTGCAACTGTCTGACTGTCTTTTTAGGAAGGCCAGTGAGGAGTCCATTACAGTAATCCACCCTGCTGCTGATAAAAGCATGAACAAGTTTTTCTAAATCTTCACTAGAAACAAAGCATCTGATTCTTGCTATGTTTTTGAGATGATAGTATGCTGATTTACTGACTGCTTTGACATGACTGTTGAAACTCAGATCTGACTCCAGAGTCACACCAAGATTCTTGACCTTATTTTTTGTCGTTTGACCTTTAGTGTCAAGGTACGCATTTACCTTGAGAACCTCATCTTTGTTTCCAAACACAATAATTTCAGTTTTCTCTTTGTTTAACTGAAGAAAGTTTTGGCACATCCAATTGCTCATTTCATCAATGCATTGGCAGAGGGTGTCAATGGGGCTGTAGTCATTAGGCAGTAAGGCTAGGTAGATCTGAGTGTCATCAGCATAGCTGTGGTAGGAGATTTGGTTCTTTCTCATTATTTGGCTTAGAGGGAGCATGTAAAGGTTGAACAGGAGAGGTGCAAGAATCGAGCCTTGTGGGACTCCACACGTCATGGGTGTCCACCTCGACCTATGGTCACCTATACTGACATGGTAACCTCTACCTTCTAGGTAAGATCTAAACCATTTGAGGACCGTGCCAGATAGCCCGACCCAGTTTTCCAGCCTATCCAGAAGTATGCTGTGATCGACAGTGTCAAATGCAGCACTGAGATCCAACAATACCAGCACTGTTATTTTACCTGAATCTGTATTTAGGCGTATATCATTGATTATCTTTATAAGAGCGCTCTCTGTACTGTGATGTGCTCTGAACCCCGATTGAAAATTGTCTAAACACCCCCTGAAGTTTAAGAACTTGTTAACCTGGTTAAAAACAACTTTTTCAATGATTTTGCCAATGAAAGGGAGATTTGAGATTGGCCTGTAATTGCTCAATAGGGTGTTATCCAGGTTGCTCTTCTTCAAGAGGGGTTTAACAACTGCAGTTTTAAGTGAGGTTGGAAAAACCCCTGATAGAAGTGAAGCATTTACCACTTTAAGAAGATCCATTTCTAAACATGTAAACACCGTTTTGAAGAATGATGTGGGGAGCGTGTCAAGACTGCAGGTTGATGTTTTCATAACTTGCACAGTCTCTTCTAAGATTTTGCTGTTAATTGCCATGAAATCAGACATAGTGTCTGATTTCTTAAGTTGTGGTTGAGCTTGTTTGATATCGACACAACTTGGTTGATTGGATGAGCTGATTGCCTTTCTGATATTATAAATCTTATCAGTGAAGAAATGAGCAAACTCATTACATTTGCTTTCAGAGAGGAGCTCACTGGGAATCTGACTGGGGGGGTTTGTGAGTCTCTCTATCGTTGCAAAGAGTGTACGAGCATTATTTAAGTTGCTGTTTATAAGGCTTGAAAAGAAAGTCTGTCTAGCAGTGTTTAGTTCCATATTAAAGGCATGAAGACTGTCTTTATAGATGTTATAATGGACTACTAGTTTCGTTTTTCTCCACATACGCTCAGCTTTTCTGCACTGTCTTTTCATCATTTGTACTTTCGGTGACCTTGTCCAAGATCCCTTTTGCCTGCCAGTCATCTTCTTGACTTTAACAGGAGCGATGTCATTTATGACATTCTCAATTTTCGAATTGAATAAATCAAGGAGAGAATCAACAGAATCTGCAGATATACTTGGTGCTAGTGATATGGCCTTCATAAACTGCTCACTAGTGTTCTCATTTATGCATCTCTTTCTGACAGAGACTGATCTGTCTTTAATAGCTGGAGTGATCAATATATCAAAAAAGATACAGAAATGATCAGATAGTGCCACATCCTTAACAACAGTTGATGAAATGTGTAAACCCTTAGTTATAAGTAGATCAAGAGTGTGTCCACGATTGTGTGTGGGTCCTTGAACATGCTGAGTCAGATCAAAAGTGTTAAAAACAGTCATCAGTTCTTTTACAGCATTGATTTCTGGATTATCAATGTGAATATTAAAATCCCCAGCAATACTAAAATAATCAAATTCAGAGGTTACTATTGATAACAGCTCTGTAAAATCCTCAATAAAAGCTGGAGAATATTTTGGAGGTCTGTAGATAATGATTAGTAAGATGCGTGGAGCACCTTTTAGTGCTATACTCAGATATTCAAAAGACAGATAGTCACCAAATGACACTTGTTTACATTCATAGTCATCTTTAAACAGGGCAACGATGCCTCCACCTCTCCTATTAGCTCTGCAAACACTCAAAAAGTCAAAGTTTAAAGGAGCTGCTTCATTTAGAACTGCTGCGCTACAACTGTCATCTAGCCAAGTTTCAGTTAAAAGCATAAAATCAAGGCAATTTGTGTTGATAAAATCATTGACTAAAAGAGACTTATTGTTGAGCGATCTGATGTTTAAAAGCGCTAACTTAACAGTTTTAGCTGTTTTTTCTATAGTAGTCTCAGATCTACATTTAATAGACACCAGATTTGAATGATTTGCTATACGGCCTGATGAAGTCTTTGGTTTTCTGTCACTTAACACAACACATATCTGCTTAGAGAAAGCTACAGACACACTGGGTTCCTGCTTGTTCTGAAAACATTTGATAAAGACACTGTTATCTAAGCAGGTCCCCGACACACATCACAGAGAGCTCTTGTGTTCACCAGCTGAAGATGGGGCGTTGTTGTTTGGGCCCTGGCGGTGTGATCGGAGGGCTCTTCCAGGTGGGCTCATAGGTGGTTGTGGAGCAGGCCGCTTTTTGGTTGGTAACTGCCCATTTGAGTACAAAATTGTACCCTAAGGACCAATATGGGACCTTTAAAGGTACAATTTTATATTTTGTTCCCTCTAGGAATAAAATTGTACCCTCATTGTACCTTTTTTTCTGAGAGTGTATGGACACTTAAATTCTCCATGTGTTTAATTTGTTGTTTCACATAATAACATTGATCTGCGATACATAATCTTGTTTGTGCATTTAGGCATAATCCATCACATTCAGTCAGAAAATACAGTCAGTGTTGAGATGATTTATTAAGGACACTAATAAAACAATGATCATCACTCAGAATTTGTCATTCTGTCTTGTGCAGAGCTGTGGTTTATGATAAATGGTAACAGCAGCTTTTTTGAGTTTAAATAGTTTTTAAAAAATCGCTTTTTGTTGGTTTAGACATTTTGAATGCCTATCAGTGCCAGCACATTGTGACTGCGTGTTTGTGTGTGCGTGTGTGTGATGAGAATGGTCAGCGGTCAGTGATTGGCACATATACAGAAATACAGTCTTGCCAGCTGGCACTTTACATGAATATGATAGAAAATGGGAACCTGCCACTCTTGACAATTAGTGAAGCATTTTGAAATTCACTGCAAATGCATCCATTTTGATGCATTGTCCATTTTTCTGTAAAATTATCAGAGAAAGCCTACGCTTAGCCTTCAGGGAATGTTGAATTTTTCATTATCCATCTCACAAGGTCAAACTACTGTATTATTATTATATATTTTTTATCCACTTTCTTCTTTTCTTCACATTTTGTGAGGTTTGCATTTTTCCATTTGTCTTTTTAACAATTTAAATCCATTATTTGTAATTTGTAAAGTATTTCAGCCAGAAGATACTTAATATTAACTTAATATTAAATAAAATGGATATTTGTATTAATTTAAAATGTTTTAAATGAAGTATTGAGTGTATCGTTCATTTATTAAAACTGTTTTGTTTTGGCAGCTACTGTAAAAAGTAACATAATAATTTAGAATACTGTAGTATGGTATATTTTTTGTATCCTTTTTTAACATTGTTACAGCTGAGAAGGTCAAGACCAGAATGATTATTTCAAGGGTTAACAGATGTCATATTTAACAGCCCATAAACGACCAACCAACCTTTATAAAATGTTTTTATTGTCCATTTCAGTCGATCAGTGAGTTGTGAAGTGTGTTCTCTATTTAACGAGATCTGCAACAATACTTTTTTCATTTCTGCTTTTTTTCCCCAAAAGGTAGTTTAAAATTGTATATTTTTGTATAATTGTATAAGTAAAGTTTTTAATTAATAAGTTATTTATTTTCAGAGATTGGGCAAGCTAAACATCTATTTTAAGGACAAATTAGGGCTGCTAAATATAAATTATTTCAGCATCAATATCTCAATGTGCGTACCCGCAATAGTCACATCACAAGTAATGCAATGTTAAGTTGGCATGGGCCGGTATGAGATTCTGATGGTATGATAACCTTAGATAAAAATATCACGGTTGCACAGTATCACGATATAGAGATTAGTGCTCTAAAATATATTCCTTTTAAATGTCTGGGTAAAAAACAAAACCTTTTGTAAACAAAATATATTATAATTTGAGAAACAGTTCAAATATTTTGGAGCCGTAAACATGTCAGGCTAAATCATTTAAATGAATTATTGACTTCTGGCTTCATTTGTCAACATAGATTTTTTATTTATTTATTAATTTTTTTATTTTTTTACAAAAATTAAAACGGAAACTGTGGAGATCTTTTCTGCTGGAGATAATGTTGTCCTGAAAAAAAAAAAACAACAACAAAAAAATGTAAAAAAATAAAATAAAAAAAATCTCACTCACACCATAGGAACAGTATACTGTAGCAGAAAATTTAGACATTTTAAAAAAAAAAGTTAAAACCTTGACTTTTCCAAAAGTGCTTTATACCTTGAACACAGTTATTGTCCCATGCCTAATGTTAAGTCTGATTTATAGTTGAATGGAAGCCACAGAATTGTATTTAATTACTGTATTTATATGGAATATATATACGATTTATGCAAAATGTTTTTCTTAGAAATTTGTCTTGTTTTTAGTTCAAACATGCAATTTTCAAAGCAAAGACAATAAAATTTTCAATTTAATTCATCTTTATTTCTATAGCGCTTTACATTGTGGGCCAGCCTGATCGCCCACCAGTTACCTACTCATACCTGCAGTTCTTTACGATGGATGTCCAGCTAAAATTATTTTTGATGGTCACACTATTTGAAGGGTCAGAACAAATTGTATCAGTGGCCAAGTTCGGTCCATGGGCCGCTAATTGAATAGCCCTGCTTTAGAGGATTTGAATTTCAAATGCATTTGTCTTTTATGTGTATGCTAAGACAAGATTATTTGACTTACCCCACTGGCTGATAATTTTGCTTGTTTTAAGGAAAACCTAAAACTTAAAAGTTTTTAAATATTTGGACTAGAAACGAGACAAAGTAAGAAAAGTATTTCTTGCATTGTGATTATTATTATTTTTTTTTACCTGAACACTGTTTTGACTCCCCAGAACTGTCTTCGTATTGCAATACACATTAAAGAAAAATAAATTATCGCAAAATCAGATTTTTCCAATATCATGCAGCCCTAGTATATATGCATTTTAATTTGTTTATTCATTTTAAACTGTTCATATATCACATTCAAATGAGATTTTGTAACATATCCAATACAGATCTCATTTCAATGTCATCATGGGTCACCTATTTGTGAAAGATATGTGCTGTAAAAGCACAATGTGATATGACCACCATGTCAGTGTGCCCTGAAACTGTTGTCTAACAGTTTAGCTCGTTTCAGTCTAGAATCAATTAAAATCTGAATAGAATCTCCACTCTTGATTCTAACAATCCCATGTGCTGCTTTTGTTGAGATATTCAATTTAAACAGAGGAAGCCAAAAGCCTTGAACACCCACTCTCAAACACCTACTAACGGACTCGCTTTACAACACACTCATTATACAATGTCCAATTATTCTTTTATTCACTGTTTCAAAAAAGCACTAGTTCAGCTACACACACACACACAAAAGAGCTGCCAGTGCCTAATTATAGGTGACCGCAGCTCAGTTGTCCTATAACCAGCTTTTTGCTTAGCAGCACAGGTTGTTGATAGAAATTATTAGCTTCTTGTCATTGATCTGATGGACTGCAGCATCTAGTATTAATAACACTGAGTTGGGGCTAAGTGCTGGGCGCATCACTTTCTGTATCCTGTGTTTTGCACAAGTGAATTGGTTTTATTTCTTCCTGTAAATCTTGAGAGCATTGAAAATAAGTGGTTCTAAATATGTCTTACTCTACATTTCTCTCATGATTATGATATGGAGACAAAAGACATCTCTGAAGTAGGACAAGTTCAAATGTCACCGCATACATGTATTACCAGGTTTACACAAATAAGCAGTTCATTTATTATAGTCTTTTATTCTGATTATCACTTGATTGTCACTAAGCAACATGGCAGACTAATATAGAACAGATATAGAACATCTAATTAGAAAGCAAGTCTGAAACTGCAGCATCATTTTTATAATGTGCAACATGGAACAGAACAAAAACTGTAAATGTTTGTGATTATATATTAAATATATTACATATTAAAATAACTATATATTAAAAGTGCTATTATTTGTACCATTAATACATATAGGTTGCATCCTAAATGAAACACTGTGCACATTTACATTCAAATAAGTGGTGTATGAGTGTGTCTAAATGGAACACTAACATTTATTTTCACTAAACAGATATTCAAACTATTTTCCAGTTGATGTTTAACAGTTGCCAAATATGTGAAATAAATGACTAAACTACCAAATAATACCTATCCTGGGTACAATCGCATTCACCATTGGGAGGGTATATGGGGAATAATTGCTTGCGTTGGAGATTTTTGCTTGCACAATCCAAAATAATTAAAGTAATCCAACCTCAGTGGTCGATAGCTCATCTCCTTCCACTATCTTAGCGAATCTGCAACTGTTGAGTGCATAAAGAGTTCAACATTATTTTGAAAACCAAAACAAATCCTTAGAAGCTACTGTGAATTTTCTTATACTTGCTGGGATTTTTTTTAAAATTTAGATTAATTGATAATAAAAAATGTTGGTAACTCTTTATAATAACTACACACTATGAGCCATTTATTAAGCATTAGCAAATAGGGAATTCATTATCTGTTAAGCATCAACTCTACATTAATAAACATTAGTAAGCAGTTTATAACTGCTGCTATAAATGCTCTAGACGTATACCCACATTTATAATGTGCTTATTAATTGTACTTTCATACTTTGTTAATGATTTATTTTTCATTACTAAATTCAGTATTGCGTTATTTACAAAGCAGTTATTAAAGCATAGATGGTTGTTTTTTAAGATCATTCAGAATGAGTTAGTAATTGATTAATAAACTATTGAAATCAATGTTTATATATATTATTATTCAGGCATATATTAATAGTTACTATGGATGTTAATTATTGCTGAACTAACTCAACTTTATGCAGTTTTGTGACCTAATCTAAAGTGATGACTATTTATGCTTTATATTTCCCTTTATATATATATATATATATATATATATATATATATATATATATATATATTTTTTTTTTTTTTTTTAAGTGAATGCATGAGTTATACTGTTTAATCTACAAAATTTTATTGAATAGTGATAGTGCGATTTGAGATGCAGTTAACAGCATACCATTATGTACACCAGCTCTGAGCTTTTTAAGATACACATATCTTACATTATTTGTATTGTTTTTTTTAAAATCAGTATTATAAAATGTTACTCAAAGCAAATTTGCTCAATTTATAAGTTTAAATCTAACTGTTTTTTAATCAAAGACATGATAAGGTTATTTATAAATCATTAAAAGTATTGGACACTCTATACCAGAGGTGCCCAAAGTAGGGCCACAGCAAATTTGGTTTGAGTTTTTTATTTTTAATAAATTTGCAACAATTTCAAAACATCTTTTTTTCACATTGCCATTATGAGGTTTTGTGTGTAAAATTTTGAGGAAATAAATGAATTTAATAAATTTTGGAATAAGACTGTAACAAAAAAAAAAGTAAAAAAAAAAAGTGAAGCACTATAAATACTTTCTGGATGCACTGTATATAGTGAAAAGAGAGGGTGAATAATGGGGAGTTGGTTGAGCGAATAGCTTTTAACAGAGATCGTCGTTTCAAATTTAATGGAAGCTTTGGTTTCTTTGTTTAATTGTGGAGCTACAAAAAAGTTGATGTTTCAATTAAATGTTGCAAATAAATCAGACTTTGAAAATATAAATCCTGTCAGTTGGCAGACAGAGAACAACGCAAAAGACATCTGTGAGCAAATCAAGGCAAAGGCAGGAGCAGCTCGACTAGTGTATTAGGCATTGAACTTCAATGTGATATAAATGAGATTATGTTTTTACTATAATAAGTTTATTATAAATGGTCAAAAAAAGATGCTGCATCATTAATTAATATTTTTTAAAACAGCATTATTTTTAATTATTACCCATGGCATATTTAATTTAATACAATTGGGTATGTTTTACTTCGGTACACAGCTCTCAATCAAGTTTGATTTTTGTCCCTTTATAAGAAAAAGTTTGGGAACCCCTGCTCGAGACACACTCGTGGACACTTAAAGAAAATACTTAATGTTGTCAGTATTGCAGTGGCAACCTATCTGTCAAACATATACTTTTGCAATGACCTATTTTTGATATTATAAGACAATTATTTTTATTTGGATAGACTTTAAAGGAATTATTTTTTTTTTTAATGTAAAGCCTTAAAAATGGTTGTAGATTGTAGATTATTATTTTTTTTATCAATGTAAGTCAGTTTAAGATTGGCATCTTATTTTGTGTATTTATTTTGGTTGATGTCTTTTTATTTCTCATTACTGTTATAGAAAAGAAATTGTTTTAAAATGTTTTTTTTTTTAATGCTATGAAATAGCATGTGAAGCTAATATGACCAAAACCAAATACATATTCCCAGTCAAACTCTTTGCACAGACTTGGGTTAAGATGATACAGGGTACACCTACGAATTACATCACACACACACACACATCGCTGTTTCAATTTCAGCTGAGGGATAAACCCTACCAAATTAAGTTGGCTTCATATTTTAAAGTCTCTAACTCCCATACAGAGCGTGACAAATACCGCTGGGCTGGGGATGTCCCCCGAGGAATGGGCTGTAAAATAGACCACTCTAATATTCATTCCAGCTCATCTTCTCTTCCAACACAGACGCTATTAAAATGCAAACAGTTTAAACACTTTGCCGCCTACCATTAAAACAAAATGATATGCACGGAATTAAGTGGCCGGCTGTCCTTGAGTGTGCCTTTGCAGGATCATGTTCGCTGTGATTTATCTAGTGCATTCCGCTCACAGCCGCTTAGCAGACATGATTGAATCTCTAAAGATCCTGCTGTAATCTCGGCCATGTTCTACGCTGAGGTATTGTGTTCAGTTTGTTCATGTTAGGCTATCGATGGGTTGCGTTTCCATCGGCATCAGATTCGTGCTCACTTATTGGTACGACATCCACGAGTTGGAAACATGATCCGAAAGCCAGGAAGAGCTGGAATCAGTCAATTGCATCTGTCAAATGCCTTGCAGCCACCAAGTGCACCATTGAATTGATTGTCAATAGTCTTTTCCTTCCATAGAGCTCAAATGCTTCATTGCATCATGGGTATCATGTAAAAGGTCTGAAACGTATCAAAGTGCACAATAAATGGAGTTGGTTTACCAAAAATAGAGAAGCAATTCTGAACTGCCTGGAATGAGTGGTCAGTCTTTTTAAATCGTCTGGACAACACTGTGTGTGTTTGCTTCAAATTCGTATAATGTTAGTTAACCCTTATGTGCTGTTGGGGATGTTTTCATCCACTCTGGGGTGGTTAGAGTCTTAATTTGGCCACAACTTTCTCTGTGTTTCAGCAAATGGAATGCTTTTTGGTGACAAATCTTTTTTTGACTCATATTTTGGGAAATTGGTTTGAAACTGTTCAAAAAAATTAAACAATTCTCTCTTTGGGCAAATTTACTACCCTTTCATTATGTCCGTGGATGTTTTTGCCCCATTGACTTCTATTTTAATGACAATTTTTGATAGCAAATCATAACACCATATAATCATGCATTCTTTATTGTTGCTGGTTTTCCCTAATGGGAAGAATTTGTCATTTTTACTGTTGTTAAAGTTGTCAATTTGAACATTAAACAAATGGTTTTTCTTGGTTCCCCACAAACATCAGCTCCTTTCACACAGCGATACCAGTTAATATTAGGAAAATTTCCGAAGCGACTTTACTGCTAAATTTTAAAAAAAGAGCTGTTCACACAGGCAAGGACGTTCCAGAATTAAATTTTTTTTTTTGGAAAAGACCATTCACACATTCATTCCAAAATGCCAGTAAATTCTGACATCATTAACCAGTAACGAGCTCTAAATGGCAGCGCTTGTATTTGTAAACATACAGTAGAAGCGGTCAGGCTTTAGTTGATGCTTTCACTTTTATTTAAAGCTTTAGCATTTGTCCCACAGACATACAAAGGCAGAAGTGCAGACTGCAGCTAAATGTTTACACATTTCACTACTTCGATAAAAACATTCGGAGGAACACTTTCGCATGTCGAGATGTACATAATGTGTGTGTGTGTGTGTGTGCTGGCGTTCACTGGAGCACTCCTTCATGTGCACACGCATCAAGCAACTGAAGCAGAGCTTGAAGGTAAACAAACAGCGGTTTATCAGAAACATTTTAACAATATGTTTTTCAGCTTTCTTTAAAATACATTTTATTGTGGGTTCAACAGAAGAAAAAAAACAGATTTGGAAGAAGTGAACGATGAGTAAATGATGAATGTTCAGTTTTAGGTGAACTATCTCTTTAACAGTTTCAGTATTTTGTGATTCTCAAATGTTATTCATTTATTTGTGTTCATAAACTCAATTACGGGACCTTGATCTCTGCTTTGGTATCATAATGCAATTCAAAAGCATAAATGAGCAAAGAAAAACCTGCTAATTTACACGTTTTTTTTACAGTGCGACAACAATAGGTCACCAATTATGATATTTCCTCAAGGTTTGTTTACTCTCTTGTTTCAGAAAGTCAATAGCTTATTCCGTCTTCAAAGATGTCATTAAAAATGGCTTGTTAATGATTGCTCAGAAACCAGCGTGTAATCTGCGGTTTCCCATCTATAGTGTAAAAAAGACCTGGGAGTCAAAATCGACTGTGTAGTACATATGAACCCAGCAGAAAATACCATAATAAGGGCACTTCACCGGTTTCTGTGTCCTTGATTGATGCTCCTCAACCCAAAACACATCAATACTGCATCATAAGTGGAAAGAAATCAACAGAAAATGTGATTCGGTTGACCATCATGAAGCTGAAGAAATCAATACACGACATAAAATAAAGGTCAGTCATTTAGAGGAGTGCAGAGTACATTACATGATAGCCGCCTAATAGAATGCCACACAGAATATAATTAACATATTGATTTGGCACACATTAAAGAATTTTCTTATTTCCCTAGATGTTCCTACTAACACCTTAGAAATTAAAGAAAATCGATACGCTTGCTTTGGTTTAGTTGCGCTCATTTAAATGCTTTATAAATGGACTGCTGTTTGTCTGTGTAGATACGCAAACTACATTTTCAAGTCATTAAATCTTTAACTCAACACATGAAAAGCATAGCATGTTAATGAAACAGTTGAACTTTTGCGTGCAGCGCTTAAGCATGAAAAACATCTCGTCTCATTTTCTAACTACCACATTCTAACAAAGCCAGGTGCTAAATGCTCTGAAAAAGAGCTGTGCCATATTTAATTGAAGTCACTGTCAGTCTTTAGTGCAAACATGCCTCATATTTAAAACAGGCTCATTATAAAACACACTGTGGTCTCAGATCTCGTTGCTTTTCTTCTGGTGCAATTAATGTCATGTTGTTACAGCACACGAAAAGCAGGCAGTAAACATGATTTTATTTAAATAGATATTTATATGCATTCTCTAATGCAGTGTTTCCCAACCCTGTTCCTGGAGACACACCAACAGTACATTTTTGGGATGACTTCCTTATCTGACTCAATAATTTCAAGTTTTGGATTTGATTCTCTTATGTTCTGATGAGTTGATTCAGGTTAGCACTGTCGCCTCAGGAAGAACATCACTGGTTTGAGTCCTGGCTGGGCCAGTTGGCATTTCTGTTTGGAATTTCCATGTTCTCTCCGTGTTCATGTGGGTTTCCTCTGGGTGCTCCAGTTTCCCCCTGCAGTTTAAAGACGTGCAGTAAACAGTGGGTGACACCTCAAAAGCAGGAACATGCATTGGAAGCTTGAAGTGCAGCGCACTTTGTGTCAATGCTCAAACCACAGGGTTATTAAAGCACCAAAAATTCCTTTTATCGAAACTTTTTGTTTACATAACTGATTGATATACCTTTAAGGGGAACATTTATTTTTTTAATAAATCCTTATTAAAATATTGTTCAGACTCTGTTACCAATTGATCCACGAACTGGTTGAGGACCACTGATGAGCTAGGGAATAAAATGAACTAAGGCAAGATGATCATTCTCCTAATTGTCCACTGCAAAGCAATGTTAAAAAAATGACGCTTGCTGAGGCCCGCTTGTGGGCCAGGACACCCCTGTTGGGAACCACTGACGTATACCATTACAATCTGTGTTTAATTTATTTATTTGATTGCAAATTTTGAGATTTTTTTTCATATTCGATAAAACTAAAGGGGTTTAGAAATCGAACGTTATTTTTACCCCAACGCAATTTAATAGAGCACTATATAGGCTAAAGGACTTAATTCTTATATTTGCTTAATATTCGCAACCTAGGACTATGCTTCTCACCATTTATTGCTTAAAACTATACACTACTGTGCTATTGTGCAAATAACAAAATAAACAGAACCATAGAAAACACTGCTACATTGTCAGAGCAAAAAAGAAAACACTTAAATAGTAACACAACAAAAAGTATTGTAGGACAGAAAACAACCACATTGAATATAAAAATAATAAAAACACAGCATTTTATGTCACAATTACAGTGTTCTATGTAATCCTGTATACCACAGTTGTGTGATTAAATCAGCAACAATTAAATCAGCTGTATGTGTTTTTTAGTTACACATTTACATGTATGTATTGTGCACAATTATTAAACAGTGCACATATCAAAGATATCTAAAGATCAGTCTTTCACTCCATATAAATAATACTACACTTTTTATTTAGTCTTGTCTTAACTTGTTTTGCTAAATATTAAATAAGGAGATGAAAACGAACAGACTATAGATATGAGAAGTAACAAAATTGTTTCAAAGTACTGTGATGAAAGGCAGATTAAGCAAATAAATTTAAATAGTCATGTAAAGAAGAGACTGTCGTGTAAAAAATACTGAACATATAATCAGTGAGTATGAGGTGGTTTTATTTTCGAAATGCTGTATAAGTTCCTCCCATTTTGGCATTTTTTTATTCTTTTCAACACATTCAAGTGCTGCTTGTCAATTTGTCAAAGCTTCTATGTTCGTTCTTTCTGTCAGTTGCAGAAGAAATGATCGATAAAAGGTTTCTGATAAACCGCGGTGACAGCAGCAGGTGCTGTATGACGTGCGTGCACCCGAAGGGGAGTCAAATTTGTCCGGGTCGCCAGATTTAGATACAACACCGGCACTGCATGTTCCTGCATGTTGCATCAGTGATGGGTCATTCTTGAATGATTCGTTCATTTTGAACAAATCTTTTGTATGACTCGGGGATTGAATCATTCATTTGGGCATGCGCACATTTGTGCAAGTGGTGCTCACGTGCTACCTTGAAGTGGTCTGTTTCACACAGAATGCGCATGGGTGGCCTCAAACCATATCGATATGAATAACTTTGGAAAATACCACATCGCGTTGGGAATCGTATCGATATATCCCCAGAACCCGATATACCGCCCAGCCCTAGTACACATACAGCATTGTGAAAAGGAAAAGCTGAAAATTGTGTGTTAATGTTTTAGCTGACAAAGTCTATAATTAAAGTGCATCCCATTGGTCAAAAGTTGTAGGTGCATTTACTGCTGCGACGGCGAGCAGAAGAAACATATTGAAGTGTTAACATCTGTAGGTGAATTGAATAAACTAAACTGACCATAGTGTGTGAGTGTGTGTGTGTGTGTGTGAGTGAATGAGTGCATATGGGTGTTTCCCACTCCTGGGTTGCAGCTGGAAGAGCATCTGCTGTGTAAAACATATGCTAGCGGTTCATTTTGCTCTGGTATTCCTCTGAAATGTTGACTAAGCTAAAGAAAAATTAATGAATGAGCGAGTTTATTCAGGTGTGTTTGATTAGAGAGAAGTTGAAAATGTGTACTGTTGGTGTGCCTTCAGGAACAGGGTTGGAAAACCCATCTAATGATCATGGTTATTTTATCAAACGATGATCAAATGATGGCGAAGGCAACAAAGGCAGGCACATATCCAAATGTGCAAAGTATTTGAATGCATTGGAGAGATGCTGGCAGTCAATTTGGCAGATTGTTGTAGGATTTCTCACAATGTACAACTCCTGTGAGATTGGTAATTGCACCATACAAATTGCATTCAGCTCTACATTTTTTTTAGGCGTGTTTGTACTGTTGTCTGATTTGCATAATTCTTTCCGCGCTTAATATTGTGCAAATAAACTGATTTTTAGCAAGCTCTTCAGAAGAAAGAAAAAAGTTACTTTTAAAGCAAAAATGTTGTGTTCACACATCCTAGCTTAATCTTCTGGTTACATGAGTGGTGAACTAGAAAGATGAATAAAAAAAAGTCCATTCTTATCTTCAGAGCACACCGGCTCGATTCAAATAAAAACATCTGATTCCAGAATTTAATTCAGCTGCACTGGAGCACAAAGATGCAAGAATAATCAGCCACCTTCAGACTGAGAGCAGGCCTTCAAAGAAATCGCCTTTCTTTCTCTCATCTTGGCCTGAGATTGCTTTTCTGAATAGATGTGCATATGAAAGTAGGTTAATGAACTGTGAAAGAAGGTCCTACTAGAAAGTGTGTGGTTGTGCTGTGAAGAAATGCTTTTCCCAGTGGTTTGTTTCGCACCTTTAAACGTTTAACTGTGTGAGTTGCCTGTGTTTTGTCCTACAAAAAAGTGTCCTTGATAAATATTGCCTACAATGGCAGGAATACAAGGCCGGGAATTTTCAAAATACTTTAGAACATTGATAGTCGTTGTAGTCTTCAGGTTAATAGACCGAAACCCTGTCTACTGACATCCTGGAGATCCCAAGAAAAGGTTTATAATAAAGAAGCACACAATAAAGCCTGGAGTTGAAACAAATCACACTTTTTTATATATAGGCTGTTGATATATGCAGTTGTTTTAAGGTGCCATGCCATGAAAATCTGGATATACTTAGGCATAGTGTAATAATAAGGGCTCTATTTTGACGATCTAGGCGCAAAGTCCAAAGCGCAGGGCGCAAAAGCATTAATGGCATTAATTTGCTTTGCGCCACGGCGCATGCTCTAACAGGGTTGAGCTTGTTCTTTTGATAAGTTATAGATGTGTTTTGAGAACAAACCAGTCATCTCCCATTCCCTTTAAGAGTCAGTTGTGTGTGCCATAGCGCATTAGCTATTTATATGACAGAATTTATAGGTAAGAAAAACTTAATGCTTCACTAGCGAGAATGAAAGAATGAGCCTCCTCATTCTTTACTTTCACTTTCACTCTGTGCGCGTACTCATGTGGATAGGGAAACAGACATCCATTAGCCTACATAATTAATTTCATCTGTTAAGCGCAAAGATTTGTGTCAACTATTTCTAAATTCAGTTCTAATTTAAAGCAAACGAATAAGTGAACGATATTAACGAAGTGTGCTCAAAAAACGGAGTTATATCCAAATACACATGGTATGGCCTATATCGTCTAAAACCTGACAGGTGGGCAAATTTAAGCTTGTTTTTAATAAAAGAAATGTAAATATGTCTATAATAATTACTACTACAACTAATAACATTATACAAAAGCAAATTGTTATGAACAAACTGAAAAAGCCCCTGAGATGAAGGCATGGAGGCAGTGGTGGTTTTTATATTTATGTAGGCTAGAAGGTAATCATTTTTGTAATATTTTAATCCTTTAATTCTTTTTCATTTGTAAAGATATTTGCGTATTGTTGTTCATCCTATGTGTATTAAGCAATGTTTAAGCGAGGTGCACAACTAACGATCCAAACTTCAAAAATTTAGGCGCACCAGACAAAATTTTGTCGCATCCACCAAAAATTATGAGCACCGTTAATACACGTTTTATATTAACAGATTTTATAATATATTAACACTCTAATCACAACTAACAAATTAACAAAAATCTGCATGCGCTCACTGGCCCTGCACACTCAGCGTGATGTGAAATGAGATTAACTGAATTAACAATAATAACTGTACTTTGTTCTCACAGGTGGTGTCTCATATTTCACAGAGGGTATTGACATATAACTTATTAATTGCATACGTCAACTTAATAGCAATAAAGGTCTTTTCATAAGCTGCAATATTAGTTTTATCTTGGTAAATGCTCCGTGAACGGTAGAACATCTCATGCTTAAAATGTGTAGATTCAGTGCAAACACTGTTACCTGAAAACTCTGTCCCACCGGCTTTACTGTGAATGCTTCAGTCATTTTCATAGCGGACTTTAAACACTGGAAGTCTTTTATTCACTCCTCTAAAAGTGTAAATGCTGAATTGACGTTCATTACATGTTTACTAATCAGATGTGCCATTATTAGTAGCTTTAGGTGGTTTTTAAAACGAAATCTGTCAGTGTTGTTTTCATTCTCTTGTAACCGGACCTTTACATTTTCGCGGCTCTAGCTTCCTGTCATCGGGACTGAGTTGATATTAAGACGGCTGATATTAACTAATCCATTCGCGTTTTGTTCTAGCGCAGTGGGCCAAATAAGAAGAGCTTGAAGGTGGGGCAAGCATTGCATGCTTTGTTCACTGCAGCAAGTTGACATGTCAACTGTCTTAAACCATTCCTGGGCGCTGCTTTTGGTGTTTTTAAGTGCAAAGATGCTTAATGAGTGAATGCCTCCTAATTCTGTGCATGTGGTGAACATTTTGCTGTAAAAAAACGATCGCACAACATCAATTTTATGCACTAGCTCAAATGCTCCCAAATTTATTGTGATGTCGCATAGATAAAATTTCGGGCGCATATGCGACCAAAATGGTCGCAATTTTGAGCCCTGATGGTAATGGAGTTGATTCAAGTATTATGACATATAAAATAAAGTATGTCTGACAATTTGCTTTATTTCGTAGATTTGAGTTATGAATTAATACAGTATTGCAATACTACTTGGTATCGTGATACTTCAGCTGGTATAGTATCGTGGTCTGAATTGATGGTATCTTGACAATCCTACATAGCAGTTTATGTTGTTTTTTTGCTGTGACTATTTTGAAATAAAAAATGTTTCTAAAATATAAATTTCCCATGGCGTCGTTTGGAATGGTTAGGTCAAAAACTTGTATTAACATGGAAAAGATACCATGTCACCATGTGTAGGACACAATATGAAATTACTAGCCTTGTTGGTTGTTTCCGGTTAGCAATGGTGAAAGTTTTGAGTTGTCCGAGAAGGAATAAAGCAACTCCAAAACTCCTTCTGTTAATTAAATGCTTTTACATTTAATTAGACGAAATAAGATCCTGTCCTTGTAATATCTCCCTTTGCAAATACAGTTCTCTTTTGTTTGCTTTCAGAGTCTCATTCCATAACACCAGTGCTATTTCTGCAGGTTCCCACTCTGTCACATTTGACATTTTCCACATGCCAGAACGAGACATTTTGAATGGCATTTGGTAATTCCTGTTATATGCAGCGATTTGCACAGTGTTGATGTATGCAGATTTTTCTCTGTTAAGTTTGTGTTATATATATTTCAGCGTCTCTTGATATCTACATAAAAATAGCATTTCTGTAGCACGCAGTGTCAGTTTTTGCAATATTGCCCGTGGCAGCATGTGTATGATGGGAAGATCTGCAGAGGTGTCAAGCTACAGGCCTGACCTTGACAGAATGAGAAAAAAAGAGACAGCAATGGTCTGCTCAGCATACGTCTGTAATAGTATCACTTCAGGGTGCCATCCAATCCTGGCCTGTCTTTTTATGTGAGGGGTCTAGTGGTGGAGACTTAATCGGCTTTGTATTAATATTAGAGTCAGCTCCCCGATGACTGTAGCAGGCAGGTTAAAACCCTCTGACACCTGATAGCCCTTCCATTAGCTTTACATTGTATGTCTGTGTGCAAAAGCAAGCAGCTCTTCGTGTAACGTTTAAAGATTGCAAAAACAGTACAACTGCCTGTTTTGAGGCAGATGAATAAATTAACCTTTGCTCTTCAGTAAAATATAGATTACAAAGAAGAGAAGAAATGAAATACTAATACAAGTTATGTATTCTAAAATTATTTTGTGATTGGTATGGATAAGCTAGATTTTTTTTGGGGGGGCGGGGGTGGTTGAAAAAGGACTGGTTACAAAGTCTAGAAACCAATTGATAGCAAACACAGCTAATGCGTTGATAAAAGAAACATAACATTTTGTAATTTATTCAGGTAATCATAAAACAACACTACCTGACAAAAGTCAAAAAATCTCCAACACAAGTACATCAAATATCCTCACTTGGTACTAATAAACCAGAGTACCTGCGGGGTCTTAAAAGCATTGAAAAAAGTTTTACATTTAATAATCTCAAATTAAGGCCTTAATAGCCTTGAATTTGCTATACAAAGTCTTCGATTTTGTTACATTGAGTTTTTATTTTATTCTTTTATTTTTGCCTTTCCTTGAAGTAAGTTACCGTAACAAAATTAACTGTTAATAATGTTGGCTAATTAAAAATTCATGTAGCATAACATTGAGTGCACCTCGCGCTCCACATCATAACAGAAAACGTGAAAGCGTACGCACCCGTTACTAGGCAAGTGAGATATAGAACAAGATAGACACTAGCCTAGTTTGTCAGCTAAAATTGTGTCAGCTAAAATTGCTAAAAGTGTTGGTTTAATTTGCTGTTGCCATGGAATCCGAATTACGTTTGGGTCAAGCCTCTGCCAGGAAATGACCGCGACGCCTAATTCTGTTGGTGCCAGAAATCTTTCAAGCTAGCGACGATGGGTGTTATGGTCCTGGACTTCCATATGAGGGGTGCCAAACACACCTTGTGCAGTACTGCTCGTCAGCGCCAACCACCTATTGACCTTCATATTCGCTACTAGGTGGACGACTACGCTATTGCGTATGTATTATATATTATTGATAATTTAAATAATATGTTTTATTTAATTCAAGTAGCCCACTTGTACATAATTATTTTCTAGGGTTTAAAATGTATACAGATTTGACATTTTCCCCTCATACTTCTGTCGGAATGGGTACACAGTTGGCATTAAATTTCATTTGAAATGGTATTAAAAAGGTTTTTAAAGCTTTGAATTTCATTTGGAGGATCCCAGGGGTACCCTGTAAACTGAAATTCTGCTTTGTTTTTATCTCTGTCACTAAGTGCTGTTTATGTGACATAACGCAGGAGAAGCAGACACGTGTGAGCACGGTGGGCAGGGAGAACCTGCTCATTTGCATTTAAAGGCACATTCTACAAAAACAGCTACTATTTTCTCTGAGCTCAAAATGGCCATCTTCAGCATTATATACTTTTAGCATTGCAGTATATGATGCCCAACAAAAGAAATCTATAATTTTTACAGACTCCAAATCATGCCTCCAAGTTATGAAATCTTCAAGGAATGATGATCCTTTGATTGGCGATATTTTAACTAAAGTTTACCAACTACAAAATCAGTTTTATCACATCATTGTTTGCTGGGTTCCAGGACATGGCGGGCTTTTAGGAAATGAGCGAGCTGATGCAGCTGCTAAAGACGCTTTAAAGCAAGTGGTGAACAAATGGAAAACTAACAAATAGAAAACTAACCAAATAATTATCATTATATACAGTTGAAGTCAAAATAATTTTTTATTTTTTTTATCTTTCTTAAGTGATGTTTAACAAACAAAGGGATTTTTAAGAGTATTTCCTATATATACTGTATATATTTATCTTTCGAGGAAAGTCTTATATATTTTATTTTGGCTTTAGTAAAAAGCCAAAGAAAGCAAATAAAAAATCAAGTCAAAACTATTTGCCACTTTATCATTTGCATTTTTTTGATCATCTACAGAACAAACCTCTGTTATTCAATAACTTGCCTATTTAACCTAACTTGCCTATTTATATAAAACTTAAACACAATAAAAAATGTCTCAGGCTGTATACTCTTCGCTGAATTAATGAAGGTTTATTATATGCCATAAAATGAGGATTTCCGTGTACAGATGAGTGAGAGAAAGAGTGGTGTAGTTTTAGCTGTAGAGGTGTAGAAGAAGCAATGATCAGTCATTCAGCAACTCTGCACAAGCCCACAGACTCACGGCTATATTTAGCTCAAGATCACTGCACCTCCTGCTGAAGATTAATGGCCTGTAATGGCAGGAGAAACTGCGGGTGAAGACATGGCTGGGATGGATGCTGAACAATTGCTACTTAAAGGCGCAAACAAACATGGTTTCTCATTAGAGGCTTGATCCAGTTCCTGTTTCACATCTCTAACTTTGATAAAGACCCACTCAAACAATTAGGTCATGCTCTCATTAAACAAGCAAAGCATGTGACACCTGCATTTGAGGGTATTTAAAAAGGCACAAGTTGCAGTAATCACTTAAGGTTTTATGTTTGCTCAACAAGATTTACTTATTTATCAAGGCTTGGTACAATTTAATTAGTGATTTGTTAATTATCTTAATTTATTGAATTTATTTTTGCATCATTGCTAAAAAAATATATATTTCTTTAAAACTATAAAATAGCAGTGAAATAAAATTAAATAAGTAATGAACTGACTCCAAACTGACTAATGGTTGGCATTAATAACTTATTAAAAATTTTTAAATTTTTATTTCTGCTCACTAAGGCTTCAGTTATTTAACAAATAAGGATTCATCTTAAACAGTAATTAATTATCGTAATATATTTATTTAATTTATGTATTTATTTATTTATGCATTATTGCTGAAAAAATATAATTTCTTTCAAAATAATATAAAATAAAATAGCAATGAAATAGCAAATACATACAATCAAATAATAAACATGCTGCATTAATCGTTTAGAATGTATGTATATTCACCAAGACTTTATTTAATTAACAATTAAGGCTTCATTTAATTAAAACAGTCCCTATTATGTTTTTTTTTTTGAAAATGACCTTCATTGCAGTGTGTATCAGCACTAAGTGAATGAAAACATCCAGCTGAGGTTTAAATCTGAAAGTGCACTGTGTATAAAACTATTAACTCTTCAACAAAATGGTTGACTCAGAGTCGAATAAATGACTTGTGTTGGGTGCGGATCTTTTGCCCGAATGCATCGACATTGATATGAGGCTTCACCAAATACGAAGTGTCGATCTGATAAAACGTGAACGTGCCTTTCCTTTCAGACACTAGCAGAGCGCAGGGGATCACGAGAATGATCATGATGCGAAGATGATGATCGTTGACAGATTTGGCTGTGGGGAATAAAGGGTTAAAGTTCATTTTCACAATGATACCACAGTATAGCCATCCTAGTGCCGCATTTGTTCCTGTCATTTTTTAGATTATTGATACAATAACCTACAGTATGCTGCAACCTGGGATTCATTGGCTGTTTGCTAAATTAAAGGAGGAGCATAAACTATTATGTATGGGACTTTGTCAGTAACTGTTATAGTTCATATGGCTCGGTTTCTTCCTCCGGATCATAACATTAAAGTGTAACTAAAATTATTGTCTTGTTTTCTGTAGTTTGCAAAATACAGAATACAGTGCTTGTACTGTATCTCTCTTTATGGGCTATTTATTTACTGCATGTAAAACCATGATGAAAATGCAACTCGTGCTTCTTCCTTTACCGATTTAAATGCATTTCATCTGTCTGTTATTTGGCCACCATCAGCTGTTTCTACACACATATAGCACAGTAAATTTTCAAAATAGTTCTTTTGCCCCTGTGTGGATTTATACTTAATGTGTGGTTGTTATTACTTAGGGAGTTAGGTTTAAGACATACTCTGTGCTACTTCATAAACGTGTTGAACGCAGTCGACCAATCCCAACAGACTGGGTCATCCGACCAATCAGCGCAGATTAGCCTCATGTGAATGAGGGGTTTGGGAACAAATGAATCGCTAAACAAATCATGTGGGAGTTTTTGGGATAATTAAGTAAAATAAATGCATATTAAAAGACAATGAAAGTGTTTTTTGACATTGGTTGCCTATTATTGGAGAACCCCAAGACCAAAATATGACCTTTTACAATGCATAATAGGGGCTCTTTAATTATGTAAAATTGTTGTTTGTACTTATTTATGCATTATTGCTGAAAAAGTATACATTTCTTTCAAAATATAAAATAATAATCATAAAAGAAATATAAAACCAATCAAATTAAATAATAAACAAATAAACTGAACCAAAAAAATAAATGATTGGCATTATTATTATTATTTATTATTATTTTTTTATGCATGCTTGCTTTAACAAGGCTTCATGTAATTTAAGTAGTAATTGTTAATTATCTTAATTTGTTGTTTGTATCTATGTATGCATTATTGCTGAAAAAGTATACAATTAATTCAAAAATAAAATAAAACAAAATACAACGATTAAGTAACCCCACAAAATAAAATAAATATAAATAGGTATATACAAATTATACCATTATAATATTATGAATTAAATATAATAAAATATATATTATTATTCATGTTGTTGTTGTTGTTGTTATTATTTTATATAAGTAACTTTACTGCACAGAGTAAGTAATTGCATGCAATACCTGAGATTTCCTGCCAGTTCTTTAAATGAGTGGCATTGCTAATCCACGGGTAATTAACCAGCCGCTTTAGCCATCAATACAACTCCATCAATGCAAGGCTCCAGTAACTCTTAAACAAGCAGGCTGCATTCCCCACAAACGAAACATAGATTAACAACTCACTGACAGAATGTTGTCAATCTTTTTGACCATGCAAGCAGTATATGTACTGGGGGATTCGTGACTGAAATCACCTTCCTCCCAAAATGCATATGCTGATAGCTGTCAGAGCATTTTTCTCTGCTCTCTGCCTCACTGCCAGAGAAAATCACTGTAATTAGAGATTCACAGAGCATAACATTAATTACAGTCTAGATGGGAAAACAAACAAGCTATGTCTTTAAATGCCAATCACCGATTTTGTCTTTTAAGCAGGATAAGTACTAAAATGTGTCTGTATTCTGTTGCATATTTAACATGGCACAGTAATAGCTCATTCATTAAGAGACTGAGTGTATAAATAAATGTACATGTAATGATAGATAGATAGATAGATAGATAGATAGATAGATAGATAGATAGATAGATAGATAGATAGATAGATAGATAGATAGACGAACAGACAGACACATAGATAGAAAGATGGATAGACATATTGAAAAAGACAGAAATTCATAGACAGACAGGCGTAAAGACAGATAGACATACAGATAAATTGATAGGTGATTAAAAACAGATTTAGACAGTCTGACAGACAGAAAAATGGATAGACGATAGATAGACAGACAGACAGACGGACGGACGGACGGACGGATAGACTGACATATCTAAAGAATAGTGCACAGACAGACAGCCAGATACAAATATAGATGGATTGATAGACAGATAGACCGATATGTCGATAAATAGATATGCAGACAGATAAATAGACAGACAGATATAAAGACAGATAGATGGATAAGGTAGATTGATAGACACATGTATACAGACAGACTGATTGACAGAAAGACAGATAAATTTATAGACGGATGGATGGATGGTTAGATGGATGGGTAGATTGACAGACACAAAGACAAATAGATATGTAGACAGACATATAAATTAGGTGTTAGAAACACATGAAAAATGGAAAGGCGATAGATAGATAGATGGACGGATGGACGGATGGACAAATGGATAGACTGACATATCTAAAGAATAGTGGATGGACAGACAGACAGATACAAAGATGGATGGATTGATAGACTGATAGATAGATCAATATGTAGATAAATATATATGCAGACAGGTAAATAAACAGACAGATATAAAGATGGATGGATGGATGGATGGATGGATGGATGGATGGATGGATGGATGGATGGATGGATGGATGGATGGATGGATAGATAGATAGATAGATAGATAGATAAATAGATAGATAGATAGATAGATAGATAGATAGATAGATAGATAGATAGATAGATAGATAGATAGATAGATAGATAGATAGATAGATGCACAGACAGACAGGTTTTATAGACTGACATATCTAAAGAATAGTGGACAAACAGACAGATACAAATATGAATTAATTGATAGACAGATAGATAGACCGATATGTAGATAATTAGATAGGTAGACAGATAAATAGACAGATATATGGATGGATGGATGGATGGATGGATAGGTAGATTGATAGATAGACTGATAGATAGGCAGACAAACAGATGGCTTGACAGACAGAGTTAAGGACATAAACAAGTCTCAGTGAAACAGTAGAATGTGGTGCTGTTCCCTCACATGCTGTCAGAACAGATCTAAAAGAATCAGCTGGGGTTAATGTAATTTTAATCATATTACTTTGTGAGGGCAGATTTACACTGACAAGGCCTCTTATAGACAAGCAAACCACATCCACATCATTTCCTTGTCATGCCACTGTACAATATGTCACATTATCCTGAAACGACCTTTAACTAACCGAATGGATGCAAGATCTTCTCAGCCTTCTGAATACATAAGCATATATAACATATATCCGAATATAGAACACTGAAAACAAGCATATTTTATAATGTAATTCTGTAAGTTTAAGTTATTTATTTATTTATTTTTGAGTTTGCAAAGCAGTTTTACACGAAAAAATGTATACTCTTAAGGGGCTGCTTAAAATGAACTTAAACTGCATGACCATAGGTGATTTATTCTGAAATAATTAAAAAGCATTTTCTTACAATGTGGATTTATATTGAAAGAAACACCCACTAGCTTTAATAAGGAGCTTGGACAGTGCTCTGGCCAAGGCTATTCAATAAGCAAATCAACTTTTAATATTTGTTTGAATAACTAAGCTACTGTTAGGAATGCACGAAAAGCACCATGGGGATGGTCCTAAAAAAACCCAAGGTGTTACAAAAGAAAGGAGTCAGCGTTCAGCTCAAGTGGGCCTAATTAATGCGCATGGATCAACGAGATGGATTGGTGAGGGAATTTTTCATCCCCCGGACAAATCTGCATTCGTATAAAGCGAAATAAAAGCACTCCCGGGTCACACCGCATGATCTTTAAAGCTGGTTTTTGTATTGATATCAAATTAGAGCAATAGCTGAACTGTGCTTAATGACTTGCAATGATAGTCTATTTAAAATACCTCTTCAGCACAGTACAGGTTTTTTACGTCATCCATCTGCTCTAAAGCTTTTTTTTAGATGCACTTTTTAAAACTGCATAAAGTTTGTTTAGAACAGGATTTTAGATATGATTAAATGTCACCATTCAGAAAACTGTTTAGACATCCCATTAGGCAAACTCTATTGTTCTACTAAATTCTTTTATCAGCTTTTTCCCCCCTTGAAGTTGTAAAGTGTTAACTGGCTGTTCCTTTATATAAAAAATTATTTATGGATTGCATCATATATCTAAGAAGTGAAATAGGCCTGGCTTCCTAGAAAAATATCTGCTTTTTATACCCAGAATCCCTGCTGTCTGCATCTGGGTGTTATTATCCAGCAGTTCTCTGGACCAGTCTGACTCTAAACGTTCATTACTGTTATTATGAGCGTTACCATACATTTACAAAGCCATTTGAGATGTCTAAGAAAGATGATGCACTTTAGTGGAGCGTCAGAACATTGTTTGTGATTTGCGGTAGCCTGTGGTGCTCTGGAAAATGTGATATTTTTTATAAGCAGAAGAAATACGGTTACTGCGCATTTTTATGCAAGTTGATTTACCAGGAAACTGAATATGGTATAGATATCTAATGTGGAAAGATACTCAAATATCTTAAGTTTCAGATTTTAGAAAAAGCAATACAGTGCATCCCGAAAGTATTGATAATGCTTCACTTTTTCCAATTTTTTTTTCCTTATTTCAAAATAGATTAGATTCATTTATTTCCTCAAAATTCTACACACAATACCGCATAATGGCAATGTGAAAAAAAGATTATTTTAAAATTGTTGCAAATTTATTACAAATAAAAAACCTGAAAAATCAAATGCACATCATTTACAGCCTTTTGCTGTGAAGCTCTAAATTGAGCTCAGGTACATTCTGTTTCCACTGATCATTCTTGAGATGTTTCAGCAGCAGAATTGGAGTTCACCTGTGGTAAATTCAGTTGATTGGACATTTGGATTTGAAAAGGCATACACCTTCCGGATGCACTGTGTGTGTATATATATTAGGGCTGTAACGATACACGATATAAAATCGAAATCGCGACACTCAGATCTACGATCCTGTGTCGCGGTGTAATAAGGAAGAATCGCGACACACCCACCCCGTGATACCTTTCCAATAACGTCACGCGTGCCTGCAAAAGTTGAGCTAATTAACACTTTTTTTCGTTCGACATTACAAGCACTGCTCCGTTTAAGCCCTCGCAATATTTAGCCGGGAGAGCTCGCACAGAGCTCTTAGTAAGGGGCCGTCTGAATGTGTCAAGAATATCAAAAACAAAACCAACTTAACCCCGCTTGACAACCGACAACGCCAGAAACATTGCCAATGCTGTCAAAGCGGCCGGATTTTCAGCGCATATACGATGATTTGCTCACACTGTTAATGTGGCTGCGCAGAGAGGGATGGGCATTCGCCAGATGTCAGGTAACAGCCACACTTTTCTGTAACTGTGCAGTGCGCTTTCTGTTTGAACCTTTGGGAGTGCTGACTGACAGGTGCGTGAGGTCAGAAAACACGACGAAGCTTTCAGTTAAAATAAACACAGTTTCTATAGTTATAGCCTACTTTATTTAGAGATAAAGGTATATGGCTCTGCATATAATCACTCTATCTTGCTGGAGTTTATAGCCGTTTCGCTTTACTTCAGGACGCATTAATGCCGCTCTGAAGGTCTAATCGTTGTTTTAAGTTATCCAGAGCTGTATGAATATACACATCTTGAATATCACAATAGTATTAAATATTACAATTGCAACAACACAGACAGCAACACTTTTGCACAATCGATACCCGGCTGATTCAGTCGTTTATAAGAGGACCGAGCCTCTTCTTTTTTCCTTGTCAACATAAAGGCAGTAAGGTGCGCCTTGTTTTCGGCCACTTGTTTAACTGCAAGGCATACTTAATTTGCGGGATGATAACGTATAACCCGTGCCTACAGACACATTTGCCAAAGAAGCAAATGGAAGAAGAATATTGCTGTTTGATACAGACCTGTTGATACTAAACCAGCGCTTATGTTGACCTGGATCTGCGTAATAAACTCAACAAATAGGCTTAACTTTTTATTTTACAGCTTAAAGCATGTACGCAGATTAATGCAATATCATATTGGAACAAACTGTTTACAAAAAGTCTACATATGCGCGCGTGTTGTTGTCTTTTCATCAGGCAGCGCGCGCACTTGAACCGCGAGGGAGAGAGAGGAAACCATATCAGGACATAATCTTTAAAATAATGATTTCTATTAAAATGTAAAAGGTTTTGTGATTATAATAATAACAGCAGGGCATTAAATAAATGCATATTTTCCGTGGAGCGAGCAATTTGAGGAAGTCTGCGATTTTTATTTGACGGAAGAAATAAACATATGATTGGAAAAAAAGCCTATGCCGGTTATTAAAAAGAATCAGTCAGTATTTTCGGTTTGTAAAATAAATTAATTATTTAAGTGAAAATAATTTAGGGCAGTCCTATTTATTTTATTCATTTTATTTAGATTATTCTGCTCTTCTGTGCTAAACACTGCAGGTGCGTGAAGATGCTCTGTTGTTCTGTTCCGCTATTAATATATAAAAATAAATCAGTATTTTAAAATGCAATATTTAATGTGTCATACACAAAATAGACACGTCAATTTGTTTAATATAAAATTAATAGTAATCTGACCAGTTCACCGTTAATAACCGATTAATGAGCGGCGGTTGTCGGTTAGCAAAATTAACGAAATGAGCATCCCTATTTAATTTACTTTTTCTATGCAAGAGAACTTGATTGAAAAATAATTTTCAACATGCTTGAACCATCTAAACAATGGAGTTTAGTTTGGTTTTTCAACAGTATTTTGTTACAAAGAAAACAGAAGTGATATAGCTTTGGCTATTTATTTATTTTATATATGGCTATTTATATTGTTAATAATTTGCATAGTTAATATTGTTCTTTGATGTTTAGTTTATAAACATTTTTCAAATGTTATTTAATTAAAAATAGTTTTAAAAATCTTTTTTTTCCCCACCCCACACGAAAAAAATAAAATAAAAAATCGTGATACGAATCGAATCGTGGGTCAAAAATCGTGATACGAACCGAATCGTGGGTTTGGTGTATCGTTACAGCCCTAATATATATATATATATATATATATATATATATATATATATATATATATAATATATCGTCAAACTAAAAATTATTCATACCCCTGGCAAATTCTAACTTAGTTACTTTTATTCAACCAAAAAGGATTTTTTTTTTGTCTAATCTAGTTAATAAAAAGACGATGTACAGTAAAAGAGGCATCATCGTGGAAAAACATTTCTCAGCTTTTATAGTTCTCAAACTAAATTTGCACATCCAAAATTATTCATAACCTTTGCAAACTGTCACAATTTAATGGAAAATCCAAAGTTCCAAATATCCCAAGCTTTTCTAACGCAGTGTTTCTCAACCACTTTCCTGGAGGTATTGTTTTATCCCATAGTACATTTTATAGTACATAACGGGTCAAAATGAATGACTACTCACAAGTGGTTTGCTAATATAGTATCTATAAACTTCAGGAATCTTTCAGTTTAAATAGTACTTTATTAATTCAGCATATTGTGGTATGTGTGTGTGATTCAATTTAGACTCACACTCACTCAACAAATTCTTAAATTTGCTTCAGAAATGATGTCTAATCTAGGTACATGGTTTTTTATTTATTTATTTTTTATTTCATACATTTATGCAGTGGTTGACACGGCCATTAAAAACACATTACACCTTCTGTTATGGCCATAATAACCACCGTCAGAGGGATTTCTCAGATTCATCTTTCACAGACATGTTGCTGATGCTTATTTCCTTTAAGCTCAACCTCAGACGTCCTCAATCCCTCTCTGGAGTCAGCCAGCTTTGTCTGCTTTGATTTCCATGACAACCTCCAGCCGACGGAGGAATAACAATAGAGAAGATGAATGATTGTGGCTTGAAAAGAAACACAGAAAAGAAAACAGTGTACATTATGATGAACTATGAGGGCAGCCGTGTGATTTTCCACTAACCCTTCAAACTTTGGTTAATCAAGTCAACAGTTCTTCAACAAAATGAGTGATTATCTTTATTAGCAAACTGATTTAAAGTAAATAAAACTTGCAAGGTTGTGTCATCTGTATGACATGGGGATTAGACATACTGTGATCAGTCTATAGATATACCTCTTAAATAGGAGTGTATGAACAAGACAGAATAGAGAAATGTCATTATAAAATACAGTTGAATAATTATTTAAAAGCATTTAAATGGGTCACTGCACAGCAAACTTGAATATCACTGCTTCTTCAGGTGTTTAGTTTGAGCTTTGTTACAATTGGAGCTATTTTACAAAGATGGACAAGCAGTATTGTTTCAGGCAGCAAACAATACTAAGTATATGTAAAAACAGTAGTATATGCAAGCAGACATTGGTAAAGCATAGCTCACCCATATTTATTTAAAGCAGGTTTTGAATTTAAAGCTCATTAAATGAGCCCAAATACAAAACAACACAATGCAAAGATCTTGAGATAATCAGAGTGGAATCATAGGCTAAAATGTTAAAATTATACAATGACACCAATCTGATTACACAGTTTTTGTCGTCTGATCTTGTCAGAAATCAACAGAAACTTGGCTGCTGTTTTCAGGCAGCATCTTAACAGTAATTCGCTGGTTATATTGCAACTTGTCATAACACTGTGACTAAACACAGACACATGTTGAACAAAAACGTGTTTAATGAGTGCCAGGCTGCAGACTACAATTGAACAGATATAACCTGGTTAAGATCAGGTTAAGTTGCTTTACAATGCTTGATATAACACTCTCTGTCAACTCTGGGGCTAACTCAGAGTTTTTTAATTAACTCTGGAGCCCATGCAGCTGAACGTGTGACACATGCAGCAAACAACCATTCACATGGCACATGCGATTGTTAGCTTGATTAGTTTCTCATAAGAGAGTCAAACAACTTGCATCTCTGTTGAAGATTAAGAGAAATCATTATCACAATATATAATCAAATGAAACACTTTTACAAGGCAGAAATAAACAGTGCTAATGCAGCAAATGTTTGAGAAGGCAACTTAAATGAAATATTCTGTAATTGCAAATTAGTAAATTGATTTTGATAATGTAGGCTCACCAAAACCTTAAAAGTCATTTTTTTTAAAGCTGCATATATTAAAGCAAACTTATACAGTATGTGAATATTTAAATGTAAAATGATTAATTTAAAGTCATTATTAATGTTAATAATAAAAAAATTGTTGATTGTATAATAATATTAAAATATAATGAATGGACAAATAATATAATATTAAAATAAAAATTAGCAACAAGAATGAAATACTTTTTTTACTAAAAAATATTTTTAGTATAAAAACTTTGTTTGGGACAAAAGAGACACGCGCTGTAAAAAATGCTGGATTTAATCGGTTAAGTGTACTTAATTGTTTTTACAAATTGAAAAAGTGGACTGATCTTAAAACACTGTCCTGAAAAAAAAAATCCTCAAAAATTGTGTTGTGTCTATTTGTTTTAAATAAGTAGTTTGAACAAATGTTTCTTTTTTAGTGCAGGGACTGGGAGTGGCTTTATTGTATCAAATATATCAGCCTGATCTCATGAGGAAACAGAAGTATTTTACATGTTGTCAGTCTAGTGGCTATTTCATACAAATTACATGAGTTCAGTTGTATGAAAAAAGCATGATTTTAAAAAAAGGAGGCAAAGACAGATAGAGGAGGCATGGCACCAAACCCCACCTCTAAACCCAACCGTCATTGTGGAATAAGCAAATAGTACTAAATTGTACGGATGAGATCATACGAATTAGCCACTAAAAAGTTATGAATTGTTGTGAGATTCAGCAGTTTAATTGCAGTTCTCTGTGGTAAATTCATTCGATTGAACATGATTGAAAAGGCATACAGCTGTCTTTAAAAGGTCCCAGGGTTGACAGTGCATGTCAAAGCACAAACAAAGCATGAAGACAAAGGAATTGTCTGTAGACCTCAGAGACAGGACTGTCTTGAGGCACAAGGCTGGGGAAGGTTACAGAAAAATTTCTGCTGCTCTGAAAGTTCCAATGAGCACAGTGGCCTCCATCATCTGGAAGTACAATATCTTTGGAACCACCAGGACTCTTCCTAGAGCTGGCCGGCCATCTAAGCTGATGATCAGCGGTGAAGGGCCTTAGTCAGGGAGGTGATCAATAACCTATATAACCTATATATCAATAACCTTCTCAGGAGAGAGGAGAACCTTACAGAAGGACAACCATCTGTGCAGCAATCCACCATTCCGGCCTGTGTGGTAGAGTGGCCAGACATAAGCCACCCCCGCGCCTGGAATTTGCCAGAAGGCATCTGAAGAACTCTCAGACCATAAGAAACAAGAGACTTTTAAGGGAATGCCAGGCGTTACGTTTAGAGAAAACCAGGCACCGCTCATCACCAGGCTAACACCATCCCTACAGTGAAGCATGGTGGTGGCAGCATCATGCTGTGGGGATGTTTTTCAGCAGTTTTTCAGGAAGACTAGTCAGGATGGAGGGAAAGATGAATGCAGCAATGTACATAGAAATCCTGAATGAAAACCTGCTTCAGAGTGCTCTTGACCTCAGACTGGGGCAACACTTTATCTTCCAGCAGGACAATGACCCAAAGCACAGCACCAAAATATCAATGGAGTGGCTTTACAACAACTCGGTAAATGTCCTTGAGTGGCGCAGCCTGAGCCCAGAGCTAAATCCTATCGAACATCTCTGGACAGATCTGAAAATGGCTGTACACCATCGCTTCCCATCCAACCTGATAGAGCTTTAGAGGTACTGCAAAGAGGAATTGGCATCCAAAAACAGGTGTGCCAAGCTTGTAGCATCATATTCAAAAGACTTGAGGTTGTAATTGCTGCCAAAGGTGCATCAACAAAGTATTAAGAAAGGCTGTGAATACTTCTGTAAATGTGATTTTTCAGGTTTTTATTTTTGATAAATTTGCAACAATTTCAAAAACTCTTTTTTCACAATGTCATTATGGGGTATTTTGTGTAAAATTTTGAGGAAATAAATTAATTTAATTCATATTGGAATAAGGCTGTAACATAAAAAAATTATGGAAAAAGTGAAGCGCTATGAATACTTTCTGGATACACTGTATTAATTAGATTAAATTTGATAAAAACCAGCACCTTCTTGAGGCCGAAAGCACAGTTTGCTGAAACAAAAAGCGAACTTACTTGTAAAAACCCAAACTGGCTTTGTGCAACATGATCTTTAAAATATTTAGTTTCTAGTAAAACCTGTAGGTGTGTGAAGGGCTACTGTGTTGGCTTGCGCATAAGGAGTCGTCCTCGATCAGAAACAGAGTCCACTAACAAGGGCTGGATGTTAAAGTGATGAGAGCAGCGTTTGGGTTTCAACCAAGTGCATTATCAGTGAGATTTATTGCAGAACAAGTGCTTCTCTGGCACAATGCAGTTCTTATCCTAAATAATATCTGGTTTTATGATTAATGGGGCTATTTTAGCAATCTATTTGAATTCACTTATGGGACATCTGTGAATAGTGCACATCTGCAGTTCTTCATCAAGTTCCATAATCTACCTTTAATACAGACATTTAGACTTACTTAAAGCTGAATCAATTTGTACAAGTGTTGGCAGCTTTCAAGCAGCACTCCATGAGAGGAAACCTACGATACAAAGAGAAAGTAAACAGTCTGGAGAATGGAGATAAGCTCTTTTGATTTTGGAAATAAAAATATTATTTTTGCATTCTATTACAGTGCATTGGTTTTGTATGTAAAATGCACGCTTGATTGATAACACCTTTGTTACGTCATTCTGGCTTGTGTTTGAAACTTTATGAACTATAAGATAATTTTTTTACTTTGCTAGAATGTGCCTGGACCCCCTTTTTGCCTGAAATTGCAATGTAATGAAACAAGTATTTGTTTACCCTTTTAAGGCCCAATGTGTTTTTTTTTTTTCATGCGTTTTTTTTTTTTCTTTGCTATTTGAGCTTATTAGAACCTAATTAGAATAAAACCCAAGTATCATCTTTTGATATGATGTACTTTTAGAGAAAAATTATGTCTATATATGTGGACTCATGGTCCGAATTTACATAAAAAATTTTCCTGACTGTTTTTAATGCATACATAACATTTATTTATTTATTTATTTATTTATTTTTTACATGTTTTGACTATCAAAGAGTAAAAACAACAATTTTCCCCCATTTTAGACAGTTAACAATAATGTTTGTAACATTTTGTATGCTACAAAACAGTTGCAGTATGACACTGCATTTCTGTAACAAAATAAAATAACATTCAAAGTATTTTAAATAGCCACTTAAGAGCTAAAATGTGCTGTCTGCTTATGTGGCCACTAAGCCCTAGGAGGTTAATATTGAACATTTAAAAAGGTTTAAGATTATTAAGTGTATCACACTGATACGTATACCAAATATTTATACAAGTATTATTAATTATTCACCTTCATAATTATGTTTAACTCCTGTCTCTATGCTACTATATAATTAGTCATTTTATGATCAGTATTTGATGCCAGTGGCCAGTCCACTAGAGCAGAGGGCCTTTTGACCAGCTCTGTACACACTGCTCTCTGGTCTAGAAAAAGCTTCCCTCTCCACACCAGCCATCTGAGTCCCCAGTGAAAGAGTTTTTTTTTTTTAACAGGGGAGGTTGTAAATGTGCAAATACCTCAGTTTATGCCAGAAAACATAGATATAACACAGATATTCTGATATTTCTTTTTAAATATGTAAAATAGCAGCACAGTCACAGTTTAGTTTATAATAATGAGTCTTCCGTTCGTATTATACTTTTATTTTTTTATTTATTTTTAAAATAGCAATGTAGTTATGGCAGAAAATATATTGTATTTTGCAAAACAATGTGCAGAATTTAAGAAAAAAAAAACTTTGTTAAATCATGACTAAATCGTGAATCGTGAGTTTAGTATCGTGAATCGTATCGAATCGTGAGTCAGGTGAAATGTTACATCCTATTAAACACTTTACAATAAAGTCTCATTAATAAAGGTTAGGCTAGGTTAGGGTTAAAATCTAGTGGAAATATAATTATTATCCGCTTGTTAAGTGGTGACGTGTTGGTGACGTTTGAATTACTGTTTCCGGGTCCAAGCTGCCTCATTTAAATTGAGAAAATATTTGTTTATAGCCACTTTTTATTTATATCACAAATTAAAGTGAGTTGTATTTACAATCATGGTGTACATGAGAGTCTCTGGACTTGCTGCATCACAAATACCAACATTTTAACAATTTATTAATAAGTGAATCACTTTCTGGCCATTGGATATTATGCATGGACATATATATTGCGATCGAGATTTTCGAAAATATTACAGCGATTTGTAAACGTTTATTATTACCATTTGATGAGCCTCCCCATACAGCTTAATAGGGTATATGCAGAAGAATGCAATGCTAATAGGACTTTTTATTTGCCAATAACCACTGGCTGAGTGATATCCTATATAATGTAGTTCTCAGATTATACAAGAAGCACCGCATTAAATTACATTTTCCCTCGCCTTGTCTTTATAATATGAGCATTTATTTTACCCCAGTATAGTCAATGGAGCTTCTGCGCTACCCTGACGATTCTGACGGGCTCGTGCGAGTTAACGGCTTTTTATCATTAAATGCCAAAGTCTATTTAACTGATTGTATTTTAATGACATTACAACATCGATGCTATAAAAGGAACCGTAATAAATGGAAAAAAACCCCACAATAACAGGTCACTGGAAGTTTATCAGTATGGGAACAACACTAGCTCGGCATATACCCTATTGAGCGATTGGACGCGGAAGCCGCTTCGCGTGACGTCACTCTTAACATACTATCAGTATTGTTCATTTTTTAGTGACCAACAGTGACCGATTTCAGTTTTAGAAAATAAAAAAAAAAATTAAACATATTAAGCGTGTAGTTTTTCACTTCTGCCTAAATCAGGGGTCTCAAACTCAATTTACCTGGGGGCCACAGGAGGCAAAGTCTGGGTGAGGCTGGGCCGCATAAGGGATTTCACAAAAAAAAGTCCTCAAATGTCATTATTAACAGTTTTAATTATTTCTTCTGAACATGAAGTGTCCTGAACATTAATAGAACATTGAGTGAACAGATTATGAACAGTTCTTCTGAACATGGCATCTTTTGCCTACTTCTTGCTGCCAGAGACTTGACCGCGCTTCTTCTCACAAATCTGAACCACATTTGGCTTTAGAGCGAAAGCAGTTGAGACCCTCAGTATGGCTTGAAGATGATCATCAATAAGTCTAGACCTGTACTTTGACTTATTGAAGTCCTAGGGAAAAAAGTGGGGGAACTCACTCAAAACTTCCATTCCCTCACCTAAAAAAAAGGCGTATATATGTATAAATAAAACACCCCCACCCCACTCCAGTCTGTACCAGTCTGTATCTACCTATAATATATATAAGATGCAGGGCAGGCACGTGCACACATAGGGCTCAACCTGTGCAGAGCACATGCCCTTTTTAGTTTTGCATAGAAAGTGCCCTTCCAAAATGATCAAAAGTGCCCCCGCGACGCAACACACCCTCGGTCCTGCCCTAGGCGCGCGATAACACCGCTCTTGAGTACGCGCGCGACAACACAGCTGATCAGAACGCGCGCGACAACGCCCCTCCACACTTCCCGCCCGTCACAGCATCTAACAAAGGGGCGGGGTGCGTGGTAACGTCACCGGCATCCTCGCCCCTTTGTTTACATGGCGGGCGGGGAATGCCAGTGACCGCTGTGTACGGATAGAATCAGCGGAGCGGGGAGCGCTCTCTCTCCCCGCTCCGCTGATTCTGTCAGTGTACAGCGGTCGGCGCGGGCCACAAAATATTGCACTGAGGGCCGCAAATGGCCTGCAGGCCGCGAGTTTGAGACCCCTGGCCTAAATGGTTTAACGGTTTTATTCACTTCACCTCCTACATCAATTTCACAAACAATTGTGACCAATCAAATTCTCTCTGGTATTGCACATGTCCCACCACCTTCAAGACGCTTCACAGTTGATGCACTTGAGCCCAACCACTCCCACTGGCAGAGTGGTGGTAAAGCAAAACGCTATTGACTGTTTTTTAAAAGGGGGAGGAGCTACACTATGTCCCACCCTCTCTTTATGTTTTGGTTGAGATTACGTCAAACACGAAATAAAAACAACCGTTTCAAAGCACTTCACAAGACCTTTAAGTAAGAGATAAAGTACATCCAGGCAGAATGAAGGCCAGCAGAGATAAATGAAGACATTATGTAAACTAGTTATATTTCCTTGTGATTTTAAGCTGGCAGGGACTAAACTTACAATCCTTGATCTCTTACTGCAGTCAGTACTAATTCACTGCTAGGGGTTCATTTTTATCTAGGCATGAGGTACTTTTTCGATTTTACTAATGTATGTGGGATGGATACTCTTTTTATTTATTTTTTTCTTTCCTCCATGACACAAGATTTTCTCCCAGTCACCAGCTGTCTTTTCAAAAGATCTAAAAGTGAAGCTGCACAGTCAGAAAACTGCAAATGAGCCACAGTTCTGTTCAGCCAGTGACTTGGAAATGCTTCATTCACACCATTTCCCTATAGCCTTGAGTTTCTTTCCAGCATCATCAGCAAGACCTCATATTAAGACCCTAAATTAGCAACACATGACTGTCCTTCCCATGAGCAAGCTCTGAAGTGCTTTGCCAGTGGACTATTTTGGACTTTCTGTGAGGATACTGTGTCCCCGATGAGCGTATATCTTTACAAAGGCAGCATGTGAGGGTGTTGTGTGTGTGAGTGTATGTGTGTGTTTGTGGACAGTTCTGCCAAGCTGTCTGTGCCAAGAAAAGTGTCTAGCATTGCACTTCCTGTATTAGAGGATGCTGCCAAGTTATAAGATGACTGAACTTCATATAAATGGGTCAGATATCACGTGGATATAACATCTCTCAAGGTCAAATTTAGAATAAAGATGATCTAATCTGTACAGATGTAGACATAAATAGTGGAAAGTGTGAAAAATAGCATGCTGTATTACATTTGATACTGTGACCATGTGGAAATATACATTTATATTATCTATAACTAAAAAGTTGTTTTAAGGGAGTAACAGACCTTAAAATGTTTTGGTTTCCTGAGCCCTGACGGTCTCCAAAGTAATGCAAATGATCAGTTTCACAGCACGGCTGTATCTATTGTCTTCTCTGTCTCCAGAACATCATTTGCACACTGTTTTAATGCTTAAATGTATCGTGAATATGTACTTATATGCTGATGAGATCGGGCCTGGAAAGGCATGTTACCCTGCCGACAACAACACTTGATTTGCATGCTTTGTTTGACTGTCCCCACCATGACTGTCCACCCCTACATGTATCAAATGTATTTAAACTGAGTGTCCGTTGTACCAACTGAGTTTCTTTCGATGACGCCATGCTGAGTTCTTCTTATTAAAGGATTCTGCTTTGAAGACAACCAAAGGTTTCACAACAGTTTGGTGCCGTGAGTCAGACCAGAGAAATTCACATCAACCTTTATATAGTAGTGTTATATTTATGGTAACTTAAACTTATTTCATTAAGCAGAACTCAAACCAAATGAGTTGTGAATTAATAAATTAGTTTTTTTTTTTTTGTGTGTGTTGACTTAACTCTAATGCTAGAAGCCAGTACCAAACCATTTGAGTAGCTATATAGCTGTTTGGACTTAATTATTTCTATTACCAAAACTCATACTGATTTAATAACCGAAATGAAGTTAATCTAAATATTTGACAATGTAAACACACAATATTTTTGCAGTACTTTATTTACAGTAGTTAAACCATTTGGTTTCACAACCTAAATGGTTTACCGCAATCAATCTTCTCAAACAGTTTGAATTAGCTTAACGTTTTGGGTTTTACAGTGTACGTTTTACCCAGACATAACTATAAAATGTAAATCCAGTGAAATAATAAATACTAATAATTCTACTGTAATGATGGATATTATAAAATACACAAATGGCATAAACAGTTAAATAATAATAAGAATATCAGGTATTTTTATTCATATTAAATTTACTTGCTTTGGGAGCTTGCTCACTCTATTTTTGGTAATGATATTTCGCTCTGCACATGACACAAACAGACAATGAAATGTCACAGAGAGGGGCGACGTCCTGTTAAGTCTGCAGGCCTGAAGCATCAGGGTTAATAGACTCATGACATTTAAATTAGTGAGTCACAGCCCTGTTCGTTTAGATCGCCAAAACCAAATTTGCTACATTATCTGATTGAAAACATTTTACACTTAAACTGCATACAGTGTAGGTCTCAAAGAAATTACAACGGTACTTTCGGTATATATACATATAACGGTATATATACATCTTGAACAATTTCTTGTAAAATATTTTATACTGTTGTCAAGGCAAAGATAAAAGAAATCAGTTATTAGAAATGAGAAAACTATTATGTTTAGAAATGTGTTGAAGAAATATTCATTCTATTAAACAGAAATTGGGGAACAAAATATACACTGGTTGTCTACAGGGTCTCAAAAACTATTAAAAGTTAATGAATCAATGTGGGGAAATTTAAGGCTGTTAAAAAGTCTTAAATGCTATTGTGCAAGGCATTAAAATGTATAATTTTTGATTATGCAATGTATGGTTGTGTGCTAAGGTTTGCCTGAATTAACTCTGCAAATATCAGGATGCGGTTTAGTTTATCAAATCTAATGAAATCTACTAGATTTGACATCATGCTGCTTTGTTTACTGCAGTAACCAAGGCAACACCATAATTTCTGCAGTTCTATTTGCACCAACCTGCTGAATTAGCTAGATTTAATAGATGTTTATTCAGTATATGATTAATGTTTTAGTGTTGGGTTAGTTTCTTACATTAATATTTAGTAAATAAACTGTATAAGTCAAAATCTTGCCAGGGTTTCTGGTTGCCTCTTTGGCACCTAAATTGGTTTTAAGGTCTTGAAATGTATGAAAAGAGTGTTAAAAAAGGATGCAAATATCCTTTAAATTTTACTCTCTGATTCCTGTGTATATACTCTGATACATGGGGGCTAATAATTCAAGAGGGCTATTAATTGTGACCTCGACTGTAAATGTTTTCACCAAGTCAAAACATTACAGATTTATTGAGCATTTTGATGTGTTTTTTTTAACATGATATTTTCGGAGTTTTGCATGTGACACTTGCTCAAGCAGCGTAAATGTCTTTGTTCATGTGCAATAGAGCATCATGGATATTAACGAGAGGGGAGATATTGGAAGCGTGACGCATTAGCATATTTAAAATTTCATATGCCTCGGGCAGGTACGTCTAGAGGAAGTCTACTTTTAATACATTATCATTAAAAATTAAACAAGATTGACATGAGTGAATTGTGTTTTTTATTTAAGATATAAAAGGGGGATGGTTAGAATCTCTATTAAATTGAGCATGAATCTGGAAGGAAGCTTTGCCCTATTTGTCCTTTGTACCACAATTAACTGATCTGCATATGAGACTTGTGCGAAATGAGGAGTTTGAGCTGCCGTTAAATCCTTCAATTCAATTACATGAAAAAAGAAGCTATTTATGTATAATCCAGTGGAAATTAAGCCCCATAAAAGTATTATGGCTTTCTCCGTGCACTGCCAGTGGTGGTAATCTCCTAACTGTAACTTATACAACTGTTCATCAATTATTTACACAGAGGACTAGGGTAAGTTTTCTAATAGCATACGCTAAATAATAAATAGAATCCTTTCTATGACGTTCTTTTTTCTGTGAGAAGCAATGTCTGACCAGCTGGAATCTGCGGTGTTGTGATCTCTGACTGTAGTATGCTGACAAATACTGATGTTTATGTGTGACACTTCACAACGTGACCTAGATTTTACATTGGACAAGTTAGGTAGTTGATGGGAGACATTGTCAAAAAAATGTATTGGTGTTTACTAGGATTTTGTCTAGGGGTGTCAAAATTAATTGTTTTTTCACTACACTATGATGAACATGCGAACAATTTAATATCGGTTCAGTAAAAGGTCATAACCGGCAACATCCCGCTCCCTCTCTTGTGAAACCATTACAGAAGTAACTGAAACTGCAATTCATCAACTCACCTTTAGGGGCTGGCTCCAGGAACTCCAGATGTTCACTGTCTGCAATGCTAAATTTTCCAATTTTACAGCTGATAAAAACATGTTTACAGCCTGGTTTAAAAGATGGTTTTGGTGTATATATCTAATATTAACCTTTATGACAATCGTGAGGGGGTGAATTTTTTATAATTCAATCAGTTTAGTTTATATTAGGTTGTATTAGGTCTGCTTTATTAAGGGTGCTAGGTCTTGCTGGTCACTGTCATGTCACCTCAGCTGATTACGGCTGATTAGCTGCTAAACTCAGCATATATATTGTCTTTTTGTTTTGTTTTATGTGGCTTTACACAGTCAATTGCCTTTTAGAAATATTTCTTACAATTATCAGATGAAATGGCATGCTATGTGCACTTAATTGGGTTCACAAACCGTTTAAGTTGCCTCTATTTCCTAAGTGAGTGCACTTATATACTTATATACCACATCTATAGATGTATTTGTTTAATTTAAGATAATTTATTATTTATAATTGTGTATAGAACTATAATGCATTCCAGAATCTGACAGATTGATTAGCTGTAGGCTCTAGAACAGTCATCTGGAGCGTTGTCATTCAGTATTGTGCCTGGGTTTCATCAATAGCCTTAAATGTACTATGTAGTTTTTAAGTGTTAAGAAGTAATTCGCACTTTCCTCCAGTAGCAAAACGTCACAAGAACAATGCTTAGTGGCTCAATGTGTTACAACAGTGTTTTTAAAAGACTAAACACTTTAATGAAATAGTATAAAACCAAGTCCATGATGTCAGAAAACAAGAGAGTCGCAGGTAATAAAGTATTAAGCGTTTCTCCCAAAGAAAAGCTTGTCTTAGCAAAATGCTAGCAGGTGTCTGTAGCGTCACTCATGCTCCGCCTCTTTGCCCTTTTTTGGTCACCCCTGGTCGGTGTGATGACGAGCGAAAAAAAAAATGGTGACTGTTGGCCACGGCTACTGGTAGCTTTATATGCGCTCTTCAGAAACCTAGGGTTGACGTCACAAATAATACGTCCATATCTTTTGCAGTCTATGGTTATTGCATACTCATTTATTTCATATGCCTTATGGCATAATAGGCGAGGATGAGTGATTAAATGTTCCAACTACTTAAAAACAGTCAACTGTGCACAATTCACTGCTTGTAAGTTTGCTGGACAGTCTTTCACTGACACTGAAGGTACTGCAGAACACAGGAGCTACTATTTCATTGCTTGGAAGAAAATGAAAGCTGTAAAACTCCATCTCTCTCTCTTTTCTCTCACTCTCACTTCACTCTCACTCAATTCACCATAGTGCACAGAGATATTGAGCCCTATCATACACCCGGCGCAGTGTGGCGCAAGGCGTGGCGCAGTAGTCTTTTGGTAGTTTCAGCTTGGCGCAAGAGTCGTTTTGAGGCGTTGCGCTACGGTCTTTAAATAGCAAATGCATTAGCGCTCATTTTTGCGTCCATAGGCGTTCTGGTCTAAAAAGGAAGGCGTTCTGATGCGGACCGCTGGTGCGTCGCTATTTTGAGAAACTATAATAGATTTTTCATTTGACCAAAACTAACCCGGTCTAATGTTATTATTATTAGCAGTATTATTTATTATATCCATATTTATATTTGTTTTATTAAAAACAAGCTTAGATTTGCCCACCTGTCAGGTTTTAGACCATATGGGGCACAGCATGTGTTTTAGGATATAACTCAGGTTTTAGAGCACATTTTGCTATTATTATTCATTTATTCGTTTGCTGGAAATTAGAACTGAATTTAAAAATAGTTTTGAAACGAATATTTGCGCTTAACAAACAAAAGTATTTATTTATAGACTAATTGATGTCTCTTTGCGTAAAGGTTTCCCTATCCAAGAGCGAATGTGAAAGTAGATCCATTATCTCTCATTCTCACGCAGTAGATGCTCTGTTTAACAGTTTTCTGTTAAAAAAAAACTGTTAACTGTTAACTGTTTGCTTGTGAAATGCTCATTTTTTTCCACTTAGACTTACTTTGCGTCCTGTAAATGGCGAATGCGCTCTTGGCGTGACGCAGCTGGGTCTTAAAGGGAATGGGAGATGAGATTTTAATTGGTTTATTCTCAAAACACACCTATAACTCATTAAGAAAATAAACTCAACCCTTTTAGAACTGATTTCCCGTCCTTAAATTAGCAAAAACGCGTCCTGACACGCCCTGAAAGCGTTTGCGCCCTGCGTTTTGCGCTCTGTGCATGGACCGTCAAAATAGAGCCCATTGAATTGAACCAAATTGATGACATGATAATCGTAACGGAACTGAATCATAAGACCAGTGTAGGTTCACACCCCTAATTTTGTCAATAATTATTATTTAAGACTGACTGGCATGTCGTGGATAATATATATATATATATATATATATATATATATATATATATATATATATATATATATATATATATATTGTATGATTTAAAAACTGTCAGTAGGTGGCAGGAAATCCCTGTATTATTGAGCAAAATGGACTGATTCACTTAAACACAAGTGATAGGTGCGTTCGACATGAAGCTCAGCTGCAGCCGGTGATCAACGAGATTAGCCGAGCGCAGAGGGGTCGGAGTTGAAAACGGAGCCGTCAAGACGGACAGCTGGACACTTCGGGACTCAAAGTTGCTGCAGTCATGATGACCGATCACATGGCGTCATCATATTTTTTTGTTATTTTTATTTATAACAACAAAACATTTACAAATAAAACAGAATACAGGCTCTTCAAACTGTAGTTCCTTTTTAAACAATAAGAGAGAATTATGAATAAAATATATAACAAATGCATGAGAGAAATAAGAGGAAATGAGAGGTTAATATAAACATAAAAACGAACAGGTTCGTTTTCAAATTCTAGGAGTTAAACATCAATCTTTAGGCTAATACTTCTTGTTTGAATCTGCTAAAAAAGGGTTTACATATATGTACATTTATAGATATAAAAATTTCCTATGTAAAAAGCAAAACAAGGTGTTTTGATTAGGTCTTAATAAATGACATTATTTTGGATGATGAATGAATTTTCAAAAAAGCATTTTAATCCAAAAAGATTGTGTTGAAAAGAACAAAAGGTAAAATAAGTGAGCTATGTAGAAGTTTCCCAGAAAGAGCAGGTAGCCTTTAAACTGCTAGATAGAAAATAAAATATATATTTATATTATAATAATAAAGCCATTTTATAATTATTTAATAGAATAGTTCTTTACTTTAATTTGTTAAGAGAGCTTTAGGGGGGCAGGATCAATGATGATGATTTTCTTATTTCAAGTCTGTAAGACTTATTTGAGTTCATATTTAGGTTATTCACTAAAATATACACTAAAATATATCATTTAAATCGTTCATGGAGATGAATGCAGTAAATAGTCTGTATAAAAAAAATTAAAAAATAAACCTGTGCAAACAAGCTAACCTTTATAACCAGATTATTTAACAAAAGATGATACTGCAGTAAAATATTTGTAGTCTTTTAATCAGCAAGATGTGTACAGGATAGAGAGGGTGTGAAAAGTGAATTGTTTGTTTTGAAACTTTTGAATCGGAATTTGTCCAATTATAAACCCGAAATACACGTGTTTGTTGTCATGTGGTGAACTTGGCCAATCGTGTAATATCGGTGTCGTCATCAAAGCTCCTGCAGTCGCTCTTCAGAAGCTGCATGGTCTGAGTTTGCCGTCTGATCTCGGAGCGCTGTCGCGGTACTTTGATGCCACATGTGACAGTCACGTGGCGTCGGCGCAGCATCAATCCGGACAAGATTTCTAACCAGAATGCACCGCTTTAAGACAGATTTCGATCGATCTGCGCAGCGCTGCATGAAGTCGAACGCACCTATTGTCTTCAAGAATCATTTGAACCGTTCGACATGAAGCACGGCTGCAGCCAGCGATTAACAAGATTAGCCGAGCGCAGGTGGGGGTGAAGTTGAAAATGGAGCCGTCAAGCCGGACAGTTCAGGGTCTCAATATTGCGAGTAAAATATTTGTAGTGTTTTACTAAGCATGTTGTGTACAAGATAAAAAATAAAATGGAATAAAAAGTTAATTGTTTGTTTTGAAATTTGTGAGACAAAAATTGACCAATAATTTTTTCTAAATATTGTCCAATATTTTCTAAAATGTAACAAACCATTGTCACATGTATTATGCTAACTATAATTATAGTTTCTTTTGAATGGCATTATGCTAGTCTTTGCACAGTGAATAGGAAAGTACTCAAATTATTTTGTTACTTTCCTATTTGCTCAAATAATAAAAGAAAATCTCAATGACAGTGTTATCAAGACCTTCAGAAAAAAGAAAACACATCTGAGACTGATAACAGCAGACAGAAGAGAGAATAATGTCAAATTTACTGTCTCACCCATTGATGCTGTAATTCAAACACCTTGCATAAGCAGCAGTTTTTGTTTCCGCAATTTTAAGCATGATATAATACAAAGTATAGCTTTATGAATGTACTTTTTTTTCAAATATTACAAACTTTCAAGGATGACTGCTAAAAACATCAGAATCATCTTGTGAAAGGGGTCTATAAATATCTTTATTTTGATGTTACATAAAGCATTTAAAATGCTCATAAAATAAATATAGACAAAACTCGAAAGCTTTGTGTAGATAATTGGATGATTGGAGTTAACTAAATCTAAAACTAACCATAAAACTAAAACAACAGAACAAAACAAAATGTCATGCTGCTTTCTGCCATGAACTCAATCTGTACTATTTGCCAAGGCTGTGGATTAAAGTTAATATTAATAAGTTAATATAAAGTTAACACAATGATCAATCATTGATTTTTTTTCAAAATCCAATCGTTAGTTTTGAACATTTAAAGGGGGTCTACTATGGTATATTATTTTAAACTTTAGTTGTTGTGTAATGTAATATGCTCAAAGTTTAACTTAAAGGGAGATATTGGATTTTTACAAAGTTAGCTTAGCAAAACCTAAGCGAATGAAGTTTGAGGACTACAAAAAAAACATCCGGGTTAATGAAGTTCACAGCGAAGAGCCGTGGCCAGAGGCGCTGTAATGTTAAAGCAGAGAAAACTAAAATGCTGTCCAAACGCTGCTATTTCCACAGAGCTTGTTCTGTTTCTGTTTTTGGGCTTCCAGAGGACACAACAGAAAGACAGAAGTGCTAACAATTTAATTTTATATATGTTCCAGAGAATTATAAAAATTATAGCTCTAGCATTTGACAAAGGACAGCTTCTAATCCCTCCCAGTTTGGTGCTGGATTCGGCTAATGATTCTGGATTCTCCTACCATGATAGCAGAAGCTGTATATTGTGAGCCACAACCTGTAAAGCCTCCTTTCCACTGCACACGACAAATGACAAGTGACAGACCAGAGTAGTCCGGTAGTTGCGTGGAATTTCGATCATCTTGTATGCGGAAAATTCTGATCCGGATTGAGCTGTGGATCCGTTGAAATATTTGAACTCCTGGGACTAGACAGTATGTGACCGGATGTGATGTATTCCAGTGTTGTTCAAGCAGTTTCATGTGCGCGAGATGCGAAATACGTCTTTATTTGTTTATTTTTTAAATCAGAAAAAGTCTATATATATATATATATATATATATATATATATATATATATATATAAACATTTCTATTCATAAATGTAAGTAATAAAGTAATAAAAATATAATGTTTTTTGTTTTCCCCACATTCCCTCCAATATTTTTAGCAGTCTGAGTTTCTAGTATTCATTAATTTATTCATTCAACCACGGAGAATTGCTTTTGCACTCCATTATTTTGGACACTGCGAGAACAGCCTCTCTCCCATGGTGCACGTCAGAACTGAAAATTTTGTGCAACTGCCACAAGGGGGCGTATTCCGACAGTCATGTCCAAATATTGTGTGCAGTGGAAAGGCGGCTTACGTATTTTTATTTGTTAAAATTGATCTGTGCTAACAGTAATATAAACAACGGGAAATGCTGTTTGGCACCGCTAACAATTTAGCTAAAAATTTGTATTTATCTATCAAACCACTGTAAACACCCACAATCTTTACTTGAGCTGCAATGTCTCTTAGTGTGGCCTCTTTCCCTGAATTATACATCTCATAACGAACTTTCAAAATATATATAAACATTTTACATTACTTGCACATTGCTTTGCACCCCTTAAACACAACCAAACCTTATAATACACTCTTGACTACCCTTTTAAAGAACTCAATTATCTTCAGGAGCCATGAGTATTCTTTTTGTTTTACCAAGGACCATAATTTCAGCTAAAAAAATGTCATGAATTTTCTGCTGAAAAAAGCCACTTTTGAAAATATTTTAATGTCTCTTTTATATTACTTTTTATTCAAAGGGGATGGCATGTTTTTTATTTTATTTTGTAATTTACAGTGCAGCCATTCAAGAACAGTTTACTGTATTCAAAAGACTCAACTATGTAACACTGTACATCAATACAAACTGACTGACTTTACTGTAGTCTTTCAGCTTTTGTGAAGTCTTGGAATAATCTGCAGTACTGTTGCTCTAAACAGACAGTCATAAACGAGCTGGGAAAAATGTGAGCTGCTTGATTACAAATTCAGTCTTGCTTAATCAAAGGCCAGTGGAGGTTGGAAATAATTTCCTCTTTGTCAACACCTCGTGAACAACATTTCACTTTTATAAATGCTCCGTCACCTGTGAAATGTTGTTATCAGTTGGGCTTCCTTCCTTCACTGTGTTTCATAACAAATTCATTATCTTAATTAAAGAAACAAATGAAGGAATAATGAGATATGAAGAAATACGAGCGGTTATGTAAGGGAAGTTGCAGACTGGGAGGATTGATTCGTGAGCGTGCAGCTTTTGTCCCAGAGGTTTTTCAGTACATCACCAGGCCAGAGAAACAGCAGGAAAGACTGTTGTTTGAGTGTTCGTAGTGACCCCAGAGCACCGGCGCTGCTTTTGTTCTGTCTGCTGACTTTCAGAGGGCAGCTAAGGCCATTCAGATGCGCACAAATACACACTGCTTTTCAATTCAGACTAACACAACACATCCACTATACAATACAACAATAACATCCACTGCATCCTCAAGAGCAGACTCTTAATTGAAAAATACAGCAATGACAGTTCAATATTATTGCTATAAAACTTCTGTATGCTAAGTTTTGTAATGCAGGGATTATTTTATGCTAATTTGGAGCTTAAGAAACATTACGCATTACAGTTTGTGTTTAGCAACTTTACAACTTTACAAACAACTTTAGATTATGTCCCAAAACTGCAAGTTGTGTTAATAAAGTATGCATTAACATACAAAGTAACTACACTGCAAAATCCAAAAAGTTAAGGTAACTCAAACAATTTGAGGAAACTGATTGCAACAAATCATTTAAGTTCAACAACTAATCCTAATTTGTACTGTGAACTTAATCCATTTGAGTAAAAGAAGCAATTTGAGCACAGTAAAACCCAATAAACGAAGATAACTCAAACCATCAGAGTACTCTAAAACCCAATAAGTTAAAGCAACTCAAACCGTTTGAAGAAACCGATTGCAAACCATTTGAGTTAAAAATGAATCTATATGAGTACTGTGAACTTAATCCATTTAAGTTGAAGTAATGAGGCGTTTAATTAACTCATTACCTTCAACATTGAGTTCAAAACTCTTTTCAAATGAGTAGAATTAACTTTCAGTAAATTGAGTTAACTATGCTCATTTGATAAAGTTGACTGTTGGGTTTTACAGTGTATTACTGTATGGCTAAGTAATAAGTAAATACATATTATTAAATGATAAATGATAGAAATCTATAATAAATATATAAATTTAAATTAAATTATATGTATAAATGTTAATTTGAATAGTTTATTAATAATTTACTTATTCAGAATGAACTTAAAAACCACCAACTCTTAAACTCTTAACGAAAGTGCCATTAACATAGTATACAAATTAAATAATTAAACAATATCATACATGTGTTTTTGAGTTGAGAATACAGTATTTGTAGTTTTATTTTTAGGCTATTTACTAATGTCTTTTAGAGTTATTGTTTAACAAATGATGAATTAACTATTTGCTAATGCTTAATAAATAATTCCTTGTGTGCATTATTATAGAGTGTTACCATGTATACATGTATATGTATATTTGTATATATATATATTAATATAATAATTTCATTATTACACACACAACAATTTTGTGTGTGTGTGTGTGTGTGTGTATACATATATATTTATATACAGTTTAAGTCAGAATTATAAGCCCCCTTTTGTATTAATTTTTGTTTTTTAAATATTTCCCAAATTATGTTTAACAGAGCAAAGAAATTTTCACAGTATGTTTGATAATATTTTTTTCTTTTGAAAAAATTCTTATTTGTTTTTTTTTTGGCTAGTATAAAAGCAGTTTTTAATAATAATAATAATAAAAAATTTAAGATCAAAATAATAAGCCCAATTAAGCAATTTTTTTTTCTCGATAGTTCACAAAACAAAATACCATCATTATACACTAACTTGCCCAATTTCCCTAACCTGCCTAGTTAATTTAATTAACCTAGTTAAGCCTTTAAATGTCACTTAAAGCTGAATAGAAGTGTCTTGAAATATATCTAGTCAAATATTATTTACCTTCATCATGGCAAAGATAAAATAAATCAGTTATTAGAAATGAGTAATTAAAACCATCATGTTTAGAAATATTTCAGGGGGGGCTAATAATTCTGACTTCAACTGTATGTCTCCAATAATGATAAAATGAAATAATGATGCGATACATGAGTGAAATTGTGCTGTGAAAAATATTTTAAAATATATATTATTAAACTTCCTAAAGTTAAATTTAATTTAAAAAGTACAGTACATATTTTACTATTCTTTATTAAATATATTCTTTTGAACTCTTTTGTGCTTTCTGTAGTATTGAAAATGTGTAGACATTTATGTAACTGGTGCTTTTTATACTGTAAAAAGGGATTAGTTGACAGAGCAAACTCTTTGCCCTATAATTTTTAAATAAAGTGTATAATAATAAAAAAAGTTAACTAGTCAATGGATTTACTGACTTTTTAAAGTAAATTCAACTTGCTGCATTTAAGGCAATGGTTTAACTCACTTTTTTAAAGTAACAAATCACCCTACTTAACAACCTACCTACCTAAACAAAATGTATATAACTTAATTTTATAACATCCTATAATTTATTTAAATTTAGATCATCACACTTTAAATCCCTTAAGTTGTTACAGAATCATCAGTCATAAATCAGTCATAAGGCTCTAAACGGAATACAAGCCCCTGTTTATGAAATACTGTTTCTAAATCGACTCGTTTTGCCATATTTCCCTTTAATGCTGCATATGCCCCTCGACTGCACTTAACACGACTGTCATATAATTCTCAGATCTGCTTAGGGGCAGAGCGGCAGACATTCACTCTACTTGCTCATCTTAATTAATGCCACTGTCATTATCAATATCTCCATCACCACCCTTTCCTCTAATCACGTCTGTTTAATTGTGTCGAGGTGGAGTATCGCCCCTGCAGCATGCACACACACATATGCACGCATGCACACACACATCTCCGATCGCGCAGACGCTGAAAGACATTGTTGTGTGAATCAGTGTGAGGAAAGAGCACAGTAAAAATTGCTGCTGCTTAAAACTCCACCTCATTTTATCTCCGCATCTGCCACATTAAAGCCTCTACTTTTTAGATTCACTTATTAAACTTTTATGAGACTTGATAGAAACAGAGCACGCACAGTTCGCCATAGGGAAACAGGTGCAGGGTAATGTTCTCTAATGTGTTCATATAAACAGTGGCGCTTCCGAGGAAGACGGATAAGAATTTTACCACATCAATACAGCTTTAATCAAACATAATTGATTTGTTCAAGACTTTAGAGAGACCAATAGGCTTATGTGGGTTGTTTAATGTCACTGGTAACATAATTAAACAGCTTATTTCAGCCAACTATGAAAGATTATATTTTAGGGCTGGGCGATAAAATCTGTATCGTATTTATTGACCGAACACCATTGTCAATAAAGATTCAAAAAAGTTTGATATGAAGCGCTATCTTTGTTATAGTATAGTATTTAAATGTATACTATAGTATAGTATTTAAATATATATACTATAGTATAGTATTTAAATATATATATACTATAGTATAGTATTTAAATGTGGCTGCTGAGCGCATACTTTGGAAGCAATGCCAATAAGCTTAGGGTGTAAGTTTGTCACTTCCAATGGAGGCGCGCAACTTGCATGACTTGCATATGGGTGCATTTTCCAGCTGCATCTAGATGAAAAACATCTAAACTTTCCAGAATGCCGTAAGCGCACTACGATTCATGCAAGTAGAACTAACCAATTTGCTTCAAAGTGCTTTAAACTATAGGTCTCAAACTGGATTCCTGGAGGGCCGCAGCTCTGCACAGTTGTGCTTCAACCCTAATTAAATATGGAGTTAGATTTGTTTCTTAATTATTCAATCAAAAATATTTTGTTTTAAAGAAAAATTAAGTGTGTAGTAATTAAAAAATAAAAGATTTCAAATAAAAAACATGTTTATTTAAAAAACGTATGTCAATGATAAAATATTTTGGATTGCAAAAAATAAACAATTGTTCTATTATGCAGTTACCAGAATTTTCATTGCACACTCATTCATTTTTTTAGTTTTTTTTTTCTGCTGTCATTTATTGTACATCTAGAATCGTTGCTTGCGAGTTGAAATGTTTTGCTTGTGGGTTAAAAAGTTTTGAACCCATGAATGCTGGGGTTAATTTTGCGTCTTTATTATTCAAACAAACATATGAAGTTTTTGTCCAAAATTAGGTACAATGCAATAAAAAATAAAAGATTATTAAATAATAATAATAAAAACATTTATTTAAAAAAAAATCATACTGCAAAAAAAAAAAAAATAAACTATTGCCATTTTATGTAGTTACCAACAGATTAATTCATTGTGTGCTCATTCATTTTGCTTTCGGTTTTGTTTCATTTTTGCGGATTTGAAATCTTTGCTTTTGAGTTGAAAAGTTTTGCGAGTTGAAAGCTGCAGCTCAGTGGGCGGGATCTTCTAAAACACCTTATTCTATTGGTCAGTCTTGATTGAGGTCACAGGTTGGCCACGATATTATATATCCCTTATATAATATTTTAATATCTCAGTATTTGTAGTTTTAAGTTATTTTAAAGCTGTATCAATGTTAACTATATTATGCAATTTATACTTTAAATGTATATCTAAAAATACTATCAACATATTAAGTATTTTCAAAATAATGTAATATGATATGTAACTTTCTACTTTAAAATACATCTCACAATTACACATCTAAATAATTGAGCAAATTAAAACAATAACTTATGGTCAGGCATACTGAACTAGAGTATTTAAACTGGGTAATGAATGTGTAATAAAACAATAATAATAACAACAAAAAAAGGTTCCCCTTAATAATATTTATTAAAAGGTTAAGGTTTCATTCAAAAATAAATAAAGCACACCCCATACTGACACCGAAAGTCATTTGATATTATATGTGCTCACAAAAGTATTTTTGTAGCTTGATAATGTTCAGTGTGGACCAATAAAGGCATATGGTCTATTTAGAGCAGAGGTGTCCAAAGTAGGTTTGGCCTACCACCCTAAAGAGAGGGAGAATGATAAGTTGGGTTAGGGCAAATTCCTTTGACAGAGATCATCATTTCAAATGTAACATATCCTTTAGTTTTATTGTTTAACCGATGAGCTACAAAAAATGATAGTTTCAAATCATTTCATAAAATATAAATACTGTCAGTTGACAGACAGAGCACAATGCACAAGACATAGGTGAGCAAATCAAGGCAAATGCAGGAGCAGCTTGACTAGTGTATTCAGCATTGAACTCCATCATGTTATAGATTGTTTATAAAAAGTTCATTATAAAACATGATGGATGATACTGCATCATTAATTTGTGTTTTATTAAGCAACATTATTTTGTTATTTTGAAATATGAGAAAATAAATTACCCATGGCAAATTTAATGTTGTACAAGTATATTTAACTTTGGCCCACATCACTCAAACAAGTTATGTGTTTGGCCCTTTTTAAGTAAATGTATGGGCACCCCTGATTTAGAGTAATTTCTAAGGTATTTTATGGTGTTTTTCAGGACCATTGCTTTACAGTATATGGAGAATGAGTGAGCTCTCAAAATGTACCTAAAATGTATACATTTTTGTTTCAAAGACAAGCAAAGTAATTAATAACATTATTTTAACTTTTGTTTGAACAAACCGTTTAAGTTCAAAAACTCTATTTCACCTCCCTTGTCATCACAAATGCATTTACATAAGTTACCTAATTTACATGACATGAAATGGATCGCATAATGAATGTCAAAAATTATATATGAACTACAACTGTTTAGCAGTGATATTGACATTAAACAAGCTACATAACAAGTCTATTGGTCTCTCAAATCTTGAACAAATCAATTCTTTTCGTTTATGTTTAAAGCCGCATCGATGAGGTGAGCTGTTTGTCTGCCTTTCTCAGAAGCACCATTGTTTACTTTGAATGCACAAGCAGACATCATTAGGAAAGAAAACTGCTAGATATCGAATACCAAAAGGGTCTTTTTCATTCTCAGATTGCTTATTTCACAATGCTGGACAAATTGGTGAGTAAATGACTGAGCGACTAGTGTCTTCAAACCATCTGAGGATAAAACCCCCCACTTATGGCACAAATCCTGCATGTTATGGCACCTCAACCCACTCAAACTGAATAAATGTCCTCGGTCGTAGGCACATCAGTATTTACATTTAGCATTGTGGGTGGTTTGGGTAATGGTAAAAGTTCCCTCATTACTAATCATGACTTATTGCGGTCAACACACCATCAAGAGCAACTGCTATTAGCATATTGCCAAGTGTAAACAAAACCAAACGGAAAACTAAAGCAATACAGAAAACAAGAATTATCATTCAAAAAGGAAAATGTGGAGTCATAGTCTGCATGAAATCCAAATGTACTATGTCTAATTTGCTAGCACACATTGTTAGACTACACTACACTTTTTTTGTTTTTTTAATAAACAATTGAATTTGATCATTTTTAAATCCATTTAGGTGATCTACAGATTTTGCGGAAGCACTTTTAGCGTAGCTTAGCATAAAAAATTGGACCATTAGCATCTTGAACAAAGACATGTAAAAGTGTTTCAATCATTTTTCTTCTCTTAGTTAGATTGTGTACGAAGACCGATTTAAAAATAAAAATGTGCTATTTTTTTAAGTTGATATGGCTAGGAACTATACTCCTATTTTGCTGACCACACAGCGTCTGAAAATAGTCCTCAGCTTAGTAACTAACACCCGATTCACAGGGGGCTTTAGTGTCAATGCTTGATAGAGGGCATGTCTGAATTTGGGGCTGACTCGATTATCATAGCATCGTCAGCCAATTAAATTAATTCGTAGTTGGCTACTTTCTAGCTGGAGTATTTGCATAAATCAAACTAATTGGCTGACACTTCCGTTGGCATTTAAAAAATTCCCCACAGGACGCTGATGGATGCACAAATCAGTTTGCCAATGCTTGACGTCACCCAATCAAAGTGAATGGGAATCGTTGACACTGACACCTTATGTGAATTGGACGTTAGTCACAGATCTGCATAATAGCATTGTGCTTGCTGGAGCCATGGTACAGCAGCAAAGTTCCTTGATTATTACGCTAAAATGAGAGTATAAATCATATCTGCCTAGAAAATTACTACTTTTTATTTATTTATTTATATAGTCTTAGTATATGATGTAACTACATAAGAGTCAAGCTTTAAATATATCTAAACTTTCTTTAGAATTTTTGAACAATATACTAATGGTCAATTTCTATTTAATGGTTTATGCTAAGCTAAAAATACTCCTGCCACACCCTTATGGATTAAAAAAAAAAAAAAACTCAACTGATAAAATTCTAGGTGACTTGTAAAATGAGCATATTTACAAAAAAAAAAAAAAAGCAGTGTTTCTTTAAGGTGAACAATGAATCTGTGTAAGTTAACCCACAGAAAAAACACACCCCTTAAGTCAATAATGAGTGAAAGGTGATAGGAGAAACACAAAAAACCTGGCTTCTACTCTAATTCCATTTAATTTATTCATTCATTTGCTTTTTTCCCCTTTATTAATCTGGTGTCACCACAGTGGAATGAACCGCCAACTTATCCAGCATATGTTTTATGCAGCGTATGCCCTTCCAGCTGCAACCCATCACCAGGAAACATCCATATACACTCATTCACACACAAACAATTTTAGCTCACCCAATTCGCCTATACCACATGTCTTTGCACTTGTGGGAAAAAGTGGAGCATCTAGAGAAAACCCACTTGAACACAGAGAGAACATGTAAACTCCACGCAGAACCGCCAACTGCCCCAGCTCGAACCAGCGACCTTCTTGCTGTAAGGCGATAGAGCTACCCACTACACCATCGCATCGCCCTTTAATTCTATTTCAGTTGAGAATAAGTCATCATTCTGCAGCAACTTCTGGTTCACATAGACTTAGTTATTCACCATCAGGTCATTCAAGATGTAGGTGATGTTTTTGTTTTGTTTCAAAGTGGGAAATATTATTTATTTTTTTATTTTTTTAAGCTGAAACTGCTGTCCAGGGGTCCGTTCTTCGTACGTGGATTACTCAGTTAGCTGGATTTGGATGTTGACGATTTGAAACGATCCAGGATCGATTCGTTCTTCAAAGCTGATCCGAGAGTTGTTGTCATAGCAACAGTTCTGCTAGCTTAAACCTGATCAGGAGCAGGTTCAATTTATATAAACAGGATTAGATCGGCTCAGTTCAAGCAAATATAATACAGAAAGTATGCACCGAATTCTGATATTTTCTTACAGTAGTAGTTATATACACTTGGGAAAAGAGTAAATATTTTTTAAACTATATATATAAAGGTATAGTTATTAATAAAATAAATAAAGTTATATATATTAATAAAACTTATGCAATCTGCACTCTCGAAATGAAAGTACAAAGACTGCCACCTGGTGGTGCAAAGAGAAAACTTATTGATATGAACTTTTTAGATCGCTTAGTACAAATTGTGTATAATAAACATGCACAATATGTGACTTTTTTAAAGCAATAATACATTTATGCAGTCATAAACATGTTTTGATAGTTAATATGACGGTGATTTGATGCTTCACAAAAGTTGCAGACGCCTTTACCAATGCTTTTGTAAACAACCAGTTATTCTTTACACTGATTAAAAAACGGCTACTATAATAAAGAAAATCTTTTCTAAATGTAGAACTAAATACATTGATATGCATTAAAATACATGATGAATACTCTTGACACATGAAAGTGTAAAGCCTGCAGCTCACAACAAATGTGTAAAGTTATTGCGTGTCATATTTAACAAGCCGTTTACTGCTAATTTGATGCAATTTTGCTCACATGGATAATTGAATATTAATCAGATGATGTCATTACGCTGCTGTGCCGTCAGCCAATCGTTGCATTGCTGATCATGATTTCTAGGATCGATAGATCTGTCCTTCACAACACACGCAGCGATCTCAGATCAGTTCATCCAGACATTCTAATCTGATTCGCGAACTTGTTTGAAGAACCAAATTAGCGAGAGATCAGTTATCAAGATTAAAAGATCCAGGATCTGCCAAATAATCTTAGATCATTTAAGCGAGGTACGAAGAACAGACCCCTGTACTCTGAGAGGCAAAACAAATATATATTTTGACCATATGTTTTATTTTTTTCCCCCAAACGCATTTCACCAATTCCAAACCAATCACTCTTTATAGCTAATATTTTTGTACATTAGATGTATACTGTACTTTTAAAGAAGGTCTGGAAGCGAAAAATGTCTTTGTGTACTACTATTAAGCAGCTTTACTTTTACTGGTAAAATAGCACCAAAAAAAGCTTTAACTTGCTCAAAAGGGACTGAACAGCAACAAGTAGGATGTAAAAGAATAGAAACCGCATCTGTTATTCCACAACTGCAGCCTTTACTTAGAGTCTCCAGAGACTTTGCAAAGGTAACGAATCCTGAAACATGACCGCCACTTAATACGCACTACAAACTGAAGTGTCATAAAATAGATAAAGATTGATTTTAGTCTTCAGGGTAAGGAGATGGAGGGAGCGGCACTATTTTGTGTTGTATCACTGTTTAAAGAATTACCTTCTAGAATATGGCAGTCATTTTTGGGGTTTAGTCAAAAGTGTAATGATAGCAGAGTTAAACAGCCTTGCCCTTTCCTCACTTTATATTGACAACATGCTGTATAGCTTAGCATTGAAAAGCTAACCAATAACTAAACATTTACAGGTTTTGACCCATGAAAAATGACTGCCTTGAGTGGAAACTCGTGGTGCAGGAACATCATTACTTTTTATTTGTGTGTGCCCGTGTGCATATTTTATATATATCAGGACACAAATGTGTATAATGACATGGGTATGACATTAAAAAAACAGTTGATGGAAATCACAAAATGCTTATCAATTTTGAAAATGAGTAGGATAAACTTTTTATTCGATAAGATGCGCATAAACTATGATCGGAACACTTTTAGCGAAACCAGTATGTTCATTAAAAATAGTCATGTGACTTTGTTATAATGTGTGTGAATGGACAAACCAGGAGGCTGTGTACACTGTAAATCATCTGAAATGTTGTTTTGGTCATTCTAAAACGCCTTAACCGTGTCAGTATTAGTGTTATTATATTATTAATGACCTCCAGAATCAAAAGTGTCTGTGCTCTGCGTCTCACACCTTCAAATGCCACCATGCGTTCACTGCATGTCAGGATTGCCTTCTGAGGTCATTTATTAATTGAAGAAAAGATTCACGCAGCTTCTTTTACCACAGCAAATTTCATTTTTACTGTTGAAATTTGGCGCCAGTTAATCAGGAAGTGACTCGTTGGATGGAAACGCTGCTTTATTTGCACATCCTTTATGCGATAATCCAGTATTGAGCATAAAGTTATTCGCATTTTTGGAAGGAAACAACTATTGTTGGTGCAGATTAAATACAACACTGAAAACACGGTTTAAATATGTTCCAGTTGGCTAGATTAACAACTCAAACAACTTTACTGAAGCTTCTCTACCTGATGATTGGTCTCACACGTCCGCCATGTTTGTAGTTTGTTTACACTTTTTACCCGATTTGTAGTTCTAATCAAATTTATGTCAAACATGCAATGTATTGTGGGCAATATTAACGATTAGAGTATGGACGCTTCTACACTTTGAATTTTTACCGGAAGTAGTAAACCACCCGGGAACCTTTGGCATATGCTTTTTAGCTATGGTTTGGGGCATACTAATTGTATTTTAAGATACTATTTAGGATGGATAGTATACGGCAATGGTTTATGATATTAGTTTCATCAAATGTAAAATATATATATGTATTTTCTTTTGTATTAAAACAATTTGTAAACTTTTACGCCCCTACTTGTATATTTAAAAATAGAATTGAATATATGAATATGTATAGAATTGAATAGTGCAGAAATTAGAAAGCACCGAATTTTCTCCTTTTAGAGTTAACTTTGTAACATTGCAGCTGCATTTTTTTGCTACATTACTGCTACATTACATGCTACTAAACTACATTACAGTACATGCTATGGTTGAAGAGGTGAAATACATTTGCTGTATGTAAAGGCCTAACATCAGCTTCTGTTCTGATCGTTTTGTTATCTAGATTTCTTTCAGCTTCTGCTTTGCTATGTTGTGTGACATTGTTTTAGAAAGCCGTGTTAAAGGTGGTTTTCCCTATGCTGTGAGGCTTCTGGTCTGACGGTGAAAACACAGCCTGATTTTGCCCTCGCTGCTCGAGGTCTGAGGTTACTGGGCCGGTCTGGCCCTGCTTGCACAGGTCTGACAGTGGAAATCGGCTACTGTTGTAAATAATGTTCAGTTTTTTGCACAGATTATTCGTTGAGCTGTAAAAAAACTCAAATTATCATCCAGAGCAAGGGGTATTAATTTAGCTTATATATGTTTGTATATGTTTTTAAGTCCCAGTAAACATTATATTTGTTTATCAGAATGAAATGCTTCTGATTGATCCATATGAACATGGGCTTTGCATGCACATTGATGCGATTGATGTGTGCATTTATGCAGTATGTCATTAGATTTAAATCATGCACCCAACCCTTGTCACACTTTTGCTGTTAAAAAAAAAAAAAAGTGGTACACTCATTGAAAACAACTGTGAAGCAGCGATTTCACACTACTATGACACTCTTATGATCACCAACAACAGCTTTTTCCATGTGTTACATGTCACTGTGGTATTTTTAGACCATCTAGATTGGTTGTTTTCAACCTGTGGCTCATTGCAGGTGGGCCACCATCTTATACAACCAGAAATAACTGGTAATATATAAATAAATCTCTAGACATTTTATGTATAATGAGAAATAAATAATATGTTGTTTTTACTTTGCACTCATCATTCAGAATCACAGATTGGCTTAATAACCTGCTTATTTAAAGCAGTTCTGTGCTTGTTTTAACTGCTCGTCTGACCTACAGACCTGCACTTGTAGAACTCGATGCAACAGGGCCAAGATTTGATCGGTGAATGCTGGTGTGAGTGTTAAAATAGTAATCTGTGGATTGTGAGTGCTTTAAATTATCTGCGGGACTCCCACAAAATGGATGTGTAAAGAAAATAGGTATTTATCTATCTCACACATGCGACAAGGATGCTTTTTTAAGGCCTAGTCACTTTTGGAGTCCTTGCACGCGGGTGACTGTTTTGTGGTGAAAGCATTGCGTCTGGTCGAGCATGGTGCGTGCATCAAGATTTCAGGTCATCACCAATTACAATCAACACGGTCACATTTGTATTTGATAAGATCTATAGTAAATGCCTGACTGAATGCCTGTTTGCTGATCGCTCTGCTGACTCACTTCTTAGTTCAGAGTTCAGACTGTAGTCGTGTCACAGATGTTTTCACACTGCATGACTATCTGGGGTAGCGTTTCGTCACTGCTTTGCTTAAACTGCAAGATGCATTGGCGACAGAGGCTTTCACACTGCATGACTTTACAATAGGAAGAACTGCCGACAACTTTGTCCAAACTATGTCTCACAACCAAACACATGCGAGAAGTGACATGGAAGCAACACGAGGTCATGTAGTAACGTTATATCTTTTGTTATTAATTACATAATGAGAAAGAAGCCTTTAGTGGAGTAGAAAAGATACTTCTTTTGCCTGGCATAAAAGGGAATTAGCAATTTCTCCTTAACTTTTTTCTTTTTCAACCTGGTTGTGATATTGCTCAGATGACACGTTAAACAGACACAGGTTCTCCTGTCAAATTTCCACTAGTTTTTCATCCAATTCTTGGGTCGAAATGGACTGAAAATGAGCGCTTTCAACTTCTCCCCTAACCTCCCACTGGCCTGCAGATGTCCATACTAGTGGATGCTGCTCTCTCATTTTTTGTAGGTGATCGTCAATGTTGTTTTCAATCAGAACACATTATACACAGCATGATTTGAATCGCAGACAGTTCCAGATATTTAGCATGCCAAATATCTCACGGGTGTGGGCAACTCGTCAGCGATTCTCTCACATCTCGTCTTTGATAGTTCATGCTGTATGATTGTCACTCACGTGCACGAGCACCGATTTTTTATTTTATTTTATTTTTTTGCCATTTGTTTGAAGATTTCTCAAAATCAAAATCTGGGCTAAACCCATGCAGTCTGAACTCGGCATAAGTCGCCATTTTCTTAGTCATGGTCCTCGACAACCCTCTATGTTGCACATTTGCATTGCATCACACTAAATAATATTTGAATGCTCCTTTTGCTGAAATCGTGGTGGAATAGCCTGTAGAGTCCACTTTGCAGGGCACTTGTTGCTGAATTGAAACAAATGTCATAAAACATTAAAAATAGTAGCATGCAAAATGTGCATTGGCCGAAGGTAAATATACCAAACTGTATTACATTATAGGTGCCATGGGTAGTTTACTAATTTATTGGAAAACATTACTTTAAATTAACTTAAATTATAACAAAAATAAATGATAACAAATTCTAAAACTATAATAAATATAGTTATTTTTACCTAATAAAGTGAAATTATAACTTAGTGCAATAAAAACAAAATCACACTTAACACAGCCGAGTTCCATGCTAAATACTAGTCACGCAGAAGCTGCCTCTGTCTTGATTTGTCCTCCTATTCATCAGGTGACGGTATGTACATTTAAACTAAATCTGATTAATTTACACTATTTAATTAAAACATTGTTTTCAGTTAGCTTTTAATGATAAAAGAAACAAACGAAAGGTTGCTTTAGATTTGAAAGGACAATCTCTAAACCATCCACATCACTCTCCTTTTCTTCTTAGATAGGATGGTGGGCCAAATCAAAGGTTCCCATGGGCTAGCTTTGGCCCGCGAGCCCTGTTTTGGGCATCTCTGATCTAGATCATTTAGATTTAGTTTTGTAATTTAATTCAATGTTAATTTTTTATGGAATTTGGCCAGTTATTTAAAGCCTATATGTGTCCTTTTTAAGATTGGGTTCATATTTGGGTCCATGTAAATGCAGCTTTCAGTTTACATGGACTTCAGTTTCAGCTAAAAATTGTCCTAAATTTTCTGAAGAATAAAAACAGAATAAAAAAATTAAATTAAGAGCACATTTTGATTTCTGAAGTAATTCTTAAAGGCATATTTAACCTAAAATTGCAAATGCAAACCTCCATGAGTTTCTTCACCAAAGAAGATATTTTGAAGAATGCTAAATACCTGTAACCATTGACTTCCATAGTAAGAAAAAGAAATTCTATGGAAGTCAATAGTTACAAGTTTCCAGTCTTTCTGAAAATGTATTCTTTTATATTCAACAGAATAAAGAAAGTAAAACAGGTTGGATCAAGTTAATGAGTAAATGATTGAATTTTTGGGGTGAAATATCCCTTTAAGGCATAGTTTAACTGCTGTAAAATCAGTCATTACTGTAGATAGAGGATCAGTCTATCCCAGCATGCAAGAAGGTGGGATGTGTTTCTGAGCCCTTCACTGGTGCATTTCTCTCACATTCATCTTCTCCTGGATGATTGACAGCTTGTGAACTGTCAGTCAGCTCAAATGAGAAGATCCATCTGTCTAAATCACACACTTCCAAATCTCCAGCAACTCACGCAACGCTCACAGAGGAAGAGCAGCGACAATGAGAGGGGGAAAAAAAACACACCCGTCAATTTGTGCACAAGCCACATATTATGTTCAGTACCCCCTTATTGATCTCTTTGGGAAAGTTGTAAGTTGATGGGTGTTTGCTTTCTGGACCCCGGGCTGCAAACACCATGTCCCACATGCTGTGAGGAACCATGTTTGACTCGCACTGTGTGTCTGTTGAAACATGCTGAAAACATGTCACCAAAAAGAGCGCGTAAACAACAACTTTGGCAGAGAATGAGATTTGGCTATGACTGATCAAAAGTATTTTTTCCCTCAATAAAGTGTTTTGCTACTTTTTTTTCAATATATTTATTACAACTGTCAAAATATTATTCAGTTGTATAGTTAAAGTATTAAGTAAAACATTAAGATATTAGAATCAGAACCAGAAAGAGCTTTATTTTGGGGTAGGTTTACGTATATGAGGACTTTGTTTTTGTGATAGAAGTATTCTTAGTAGGGCTTTTTGATTATGGGAAAAATTATAATAACGATTATTTTGGTCGTAATCTCGGTTATTCAAAATGATTATCAGCTGAAGTCAAAATTTTTAGCCCTCCTGTAATTTTTTTTTATTAATAATTATCTAAAAAATATATTAAAAATAAAAATATTACCCAAATGATGTTTAACAGAGCAAGGTATTTTTCACAGTATATTCTATAATATTTTTTTCTGCTGGAGAAAGGCTTATTCGATTTATTTTGGCTAGAATAACAACATGTTTAAATATTTTGAAACCTATTTTAAGGTCAATATTATTAGCCCCTTTTAAGCAATATTTTTGATTGTCTGGTGAAGAAACTACTGTTATACAATGTCTAATTACGCTAATTGAGCCTTAAGATGCTAATAATTCTGACTTCAACTATATATATATATATATATATATATATATATATATATATATATATATATATATATATATATATATAAATATATATATATATATATATATATATATATATATATAGTTGAAGTCAGAATTATTAGCCCCCCTACTAATTTTTTTCTTCATTTTTAAATATTTTCCAAATTATGTTTAACAGAGCAAGGGACTTTTTACAGTATGTCTGATAATATTTTTCCTTCTGGATAAAGTCTTATTTGTTTTATTTCGGCTAAAATAAAAGCAGTTTTAAGATTTTTAAACACAATTTTAGGAACAAAATTATTAGCCCTTGTAAGCAATTTTTTTCTCGATAGTCTACAGAACAAACCATCGTTATACAATAACTTGCCTAATTACGCTAACTTGCCTAGTTAACCTAATTAACCTAGTTTAGCCTTTAAATGTCACTTTAAGCTGTATAGAAGTGTCTTGAAAAATATCTAGTAAAATATTATTCACTGTCATCATGGTAAAGATAAAATAAATCCATTATTAGAAATGAGTTATTAAAACTATCATGTTTAGAAATGTGTTGAAGAAATCTGCTCTCCATTAAATATAAATTGGGGAAAAATAAACAGATGGTCTAATAATTCAGGGGGGCTAATAATTCTGACTTCAGCTGTATACACACACACACACAGTTATTTTCCTTCCTGTAAATAAAGAAAGGGAAATAAATACAATAAAATACAAATATCTAACAAACTGTGCTTTCAGCATCTTCACTGTAAGGAAAACTTGAATGCAGCTACAAAAGTCCTTCAGTCTAGAGCAGTGAGTGATTTTGTTTTTTTGTTGTTTAATTAAGGATAAAAACAGTCAGCAGCAGGAATATTGCGCGCTGTCACTTTAAGAGCAGTGCGGTTCTGATTAATGGTTTCACTTTCACATGTCTTTTTATCCTCAACTCATTTGTTTATTACATAAATATGAATAAAAAATAAACACCACGCTTTGACATTGACTTTTGTGCATCCCGTGCTGCAAAGGTTACATAGCAGTACATGCTTTTAGTCATATTCTTGTGGAACTGAGCTTTGCAGGGCAACAAATGTGTACAACTGGAAAGGGGGCAGTATATGATGCAATATTCATTTTATCTCGAATAATACTTTTTCATAATCGTTAAAAGCCAAAATTGAAATCAAATTTTCAATTAATTGCACAGCCTTAATTCTTAGTGGAACAAAATGACAGTGACAAAAACACGTATAATAAAGGAATTGTTTGTTGTATAATGATATGCTTTTCTTTTTTTAAACATACATTTATTACTTTGTTTAGGCAAGCATTTATTTATTTTATATTTATTTCTTTTTTTATCCATTTGGTTTGTTTGTTTGTTTAAAATCTGATTCAGTCACTGTAAATCACACTGTAAAGCACAGCCTTTATTTGTGACTGCAGTGTGCATGACTACTGCACTGTAGACTTCTATTGAATGCATGCAGTCTCTGCAGCAACCCGACTGCTCTGCTGCCTGTCATGTTTGTGAAAAGAGTCCTGGTGAAATATTGCATTCATGTGTTTTCCATGCTCCCTTCAAACTCGCAGAACTCTCAGCAGTCGAACTCCTTAACAATGCAACATAATTACTCAGATGATAATGGCCATTTATGCAGTAATTGCAATCATCAGACTGCATGAATGAGCGTGGTCTCAGACTTACTGGGATCTTCTGTTGACTTCTGTCTGTGGAGAGGTAATTTTAAGATGCTGTGTGTGTAATTGGCTACTTTTTTTTTTTTGATTAGATGATTACACCTTGATCGCTTCTTTCTCATATTTCTTGCTTTTGTAGAATGAAAACAGACAGTCTGGCGCTCTAGGTTTAAAAACAGTTTGACCCATCCTTGATTTTTTTCCTATTATGAAATAGACAATAGAAACCTGTTATATTACAGTGTGAGTCATTTTTGTATAGATTTCTTGTCTTTTCTTAGTGGTTTGTAAATTGCGTTCACAAAGCTTTTTTTTTTTCTTTTGTAACAAGTTGCAAAATAATTCCAATATTCAGTCATTATTTATGTTCTTTTTTTATTTCTTTGTTTGTTGATTTTATTTGTGTAGCCATAGTTGTTGAATGTAGATTTGCAAAATAGGCATAATTGTCATTATAATAAAATGGTTGAACTAGGTAATGCATTCCTGGCAAGTGCAGGTTGCCAGATTCACAACAGCAACAGGAGAATTCCTAACTATCATGCCTAAAGAGTGATTTAAGTCGTGTTCTAAATAAAAGCAACGGCATGCGATAAAAGGAATATATGTTTTTGTCCTAACCAACACCTGAATTTTTTATTTATTTAATATTTTAGAAAGGCTTCTATTTCTTGCAGATAAACAACAGGATAAACTGACAATGATCACCTCAGGTACACCTTATGTGCTTTATTTAGTGTTAACAGATAGGTAGGTTTAAATGCCATTCTGCGTGACATTTATTGCCATATTACTGAAAGCAGCAGCAGATAGTTCACCTTAGATCTTGAAAATAAAATAAACCGTTTGAAATTGACCTTTAAAACTTTGACTCAGTGCAAGTGAACAATTATCAGCGGTTCAGCATCTATATTTAATAATGTTAAAGACGTTTAATAGGTAATAATTAGATTATAAATCTTACCATTACGTTGGTTAGATTCTGTGCCTGATGATCGTCGATTGTCGTGGTCCTAACCTTCGACCACTACCTGTTCCACAATGCACCGGCCCCGAACGGCTCCCTCTGCAAGTGGTTGGCCTTGCTCCTTCAGGCTGAGCCCAGCCAGGTTTCATGGGATAAAACCCCGCCACGAGGATCTCGCATATGAGCACCAACCCCAGACCTGGCTCCGGCTGTGCCAAACCGGCCAAAATGAGTTTCCGGGAGTATTCCGGGAGATAGAACAATATGGGAGATGGGCAGAAGATGGGTCTAAAATACGAGAGACTCTGGAAAAACGGGAGTGTTGGCAGGTATGATACAGACACGAGCGCATGTCTGCAGAGTTTTTTTTCACCGTGTCTATCATGGATCAGCTGTGATCGTCACTGCTGTTTATTATGTATGTATGTATATATATATATATATATATATATATATATATATATATATATATATATATATATATATATATATAATTACGTACATACATACATTTTAATACAACAATTGCTGTGCTGTGAAGAAAATACAAAACTGTGTATGGAAAGCACCGTGATGCACCGAGATGTCGAATTGAACTGAATCGATAAAAACCACCTCATGTGGAACTCTGAGCGCCAAGTTTCAGCTCGGGGCAAGAGTCGTTTTGCGCTACGCTATTTAAATAGCAAATGTATTTGCACTCTTATATGCACCCATAGGCGTTCTGATCTAAAAAAAAGCAGGCGCATTTTGGTTGGTTGCTGGCACGTTGCTATTTTGAGAAACTGTTCTTTAGACCAAAACAAAGCCGAACTAAATTCCAGCGCAGAGCTAGTTAGTTGTGCGCCTCGCTTACACACTGCTTAATACACACAAGATGTAGAGCAATAACCAAATAACTTTACATATGAAAAAGTTAAAAAATATTTTAGGATATATAGGATATAATAAGAATATATATATATCAGATATAAATATAAAGGATTAAAATATTACAAAACATATTATTTTCTAGCCTAAATAAATATGAAAATCACTGCCTTCATGCCTTCATCTCGGGAGGCTTTTTCAGTTAATTCAATTTGAATTGTGCTACAAAAAGCTTCTCGTGCTGCTTAATAATATTAAGTAAGGTAGTAGTTGGGTGTAGGTATTAGTTATGATTAGTAGTGTAGAATCATCCTGTATATGTTCTTTATAATAATACTAATTGGCAGCCAATATCTTAATAATAGGCAGGTAATATGATACTAGTTAAAAGAGAAAATAAGGATTTTAATATTAATAAGGCCACCCAGCAGTATTGACAGGGTCATTCTTTTTTGAACAATTGGGCTGTTTTGAAAACACAGTTGTGGGTAGCATTTATTTATTTGATCTTTGGCCTACTTTCATAATGTTCTTCATAGAATTCTTTCTTGTGAAGAATACAGTCTGACGGCACGACATTAAATGAGCAGAACAATAGTTATACGGATCTAATTTGGTGTTTTTTTTTCTTTTTTTTTTTACTAATTTTAACATGTATCTTGCAAAATATTGTCATAAAAAATTGTTTCAGCTCGGGGCAAGAGTCGTTTTGCGCTACGCTATTTAAATAGCAAATGTATTTGCACTCTTATATGCACCCATAGGCGTTCTGATCTAAAAAAAAGCAGGCGCATTTTGGTTGGTTGCTGGCACGTTGCTATTTTGAGAAACTGTTCTTTAGACCAAAACAAAGCCGAACTAAATTCCAGCGCAGAGCTAGTTAGTTGTGCGCCTCGCTTACACACTGCTTAATACACACAAGATGTAGAGCAATAACCAAATAACTTTACATATGAAAAAGTTAAAAAATATTTTAGGATATATAGGATATAATAAGAATATATATATATCAGATATAAATATAAAGGATTAAAATATTACAAAACATATTATTTTCTAGCCTACATAAATATGAAAATCACTGCCTTCATGCCTTCATCTCGGGAGGCTTTTTCAGTTAATTCAATTTGCTTTTGAATAATGTTAATAATATTAGCAGTATTATTTATTATATCCATATTTATATTTGTTTTATTAAAAAACAAGCTTAGATTTTCCCACCTGTCAGGTTTTAGACCATATGGGGCACAGCATGTGTATTAGGATTCTAATCATTTTTGACCACACTTCGTTATTGTTGTTCATTTATTCGTTGGCTGGAAATTAGAACTGAATTTAGAAATAGTTTTGAAACAAACATTTACGCTTAACAAACAAAATTAATTATTTATAGGCTAACTGATGTCTGTGCGTACAACGTCTCCCCATCCACGAGAGCGAAAGTGAAACTAGATAATTTATCTCTCATTCTCGCGCTGCAGATGCTCTGTTTAACTGTTTTCTTGCTATAGTGAAGTGCTCAGTTTTCCCACTTACACTTACTTTACGTCATGTAAGTAGCAAATGTGCCATGGCGCGACGCAAATGGCTCTTAAAGGGAATGGGAGATGAGACTCTAATTGGTTTATCCTCAAAACAAACCTATAACTCATTAAGAAAATAAACTCAACCCTTTTAGACCATGCGCTATGCCGCAAATCGAATTTTTCCGTCCTTACATTAGCAAAAATGGATTCTGACACGCCCTGAATGCGTTTGCGCCCTGCGCTTTGCGCTCTGCGCATGGATCGTCAAAATAGAGCCCTCGATCTGAATCTCATTTCGGAGTCTGCTTCTGTCCATCAAAGTTCGCATTTTGGTCACAGACGCTTACTCTGAGAGCCTTCATGACTGAATGAATGAAATATACAGTTTTCCACCAAACCAAGCCAGGGTGCCGGAATATAATTGGCTAAACTTGCATTGGGTTGGTAAAAGGGACCAAAACAAAGACAGTTCCGACATGGAAAGCACAATTTCAAAGCAAAATATCGGACTTCAGCATTGTTCTTCAGATAAACAAGAATGTTTTCATAGCATGTTTCTTAAATATTTGCAAACATATTATGGTAAAAGACTTACAGCACCTTTAATATAATGTATTCTAATAAAACCCAAAAATTAAGATTTGAACTTCTGTCAAACACACATTTGTTTTGGTCTTTACAGCTCATCCTTACACTTTATCAAAGCCAGATCAAGAGCTTCTCTTGTGTAATTTCAACAAGGAATTAAATGTCTGTAAAGCAGCGTTATTGCAGTGATTAAAAAGCGTGGATGAAGAATGGTAACTTTCCCAGGAAATTAGTTGTCTTGTGTTCACAGAGGTGCCATCTGTTTGGGAAACAGAAAGTGAGGTAAACTAATGAAAGTGGAGAGCAGTGAGCTGGAGACTCTGAGCTGCCATGTGCTACAGTTTCTTTTCTTTTTTTTCTTTTTTGGGGGAAGCGAAATGTTCCTGTGTAGCACATGAGTATCACAGCTTGAATCCATCTCACGCTGCATAAGCACAACAATGCTCCGCCAAAACATCACTTCCAAATACATGCCAGCGCCTCGTGGTTGGAGATAATTTTAGGAAAGAGTCACACACAGGGGCTCATGGGTAAAAAAAAAAGAAAAGTGAAGTGTTTAATGCTGTTCATGGACTTTATTGGTGAGCTCATGAAATGCAAGAGACTCTTCATTTTTGTAAAATATAAAGAGTTTACTAGAAAGATGGCTTTATCTTTGTTTTGTTAAATAAAATACTGTATGTCATCCCTAAAACATACAACCTCATATTAACATGTAAAATAGTTGTGATGTGTAAAATTCCGTCATATGTTTTAGGGTAAATTAATGCTATTTACAAACTATTAACTATGAATTGTGCTACAAAAAGCTTCTCGTGCTGCTTAATAATAGTAAGTAAGGTAGTAGTTGGGTGTAGGTATTAGTTATGATTAGTAGTGTAGAATCATCCTGTATATGTTCTTTATAATAATACTAATTGGCAGCCAATATCTTAATAATAGGCAGGTAATATGATACTAGTTAAAAGAGAAAATAAGGATTTTAATATTAATAAGGCCACCCAGCAGTATTGACAGGGTCATTCTTTTTTGAACAATTGGGCTGTTTTGAAAACACAGTTGTGGGTAGCATTTATTTATTTGATCTTTGGCCTACTTTCATAATGTTCTTCATAGAATTCTTTCTTGTGAAGAATACAGTCTGACGGCACGACATTAAATGAGCAGAACGATAGTTATGCGGATCTAATTTGGTTTTTTTTTTTTAATTTTTTTTTTTTACTAATTTTAACATGTATCCTGCAAAATATTGTCATATAAAATTGTAAAAAAAAAAAAGGTGAATATTGGCCTTTGCGGAAATCATGCAATTGATGCTGGACAAGGAAAACAAACAAACAATTAAGCTACTTTTTTTTTTTTTTTTTTTTTTGGACAAATGTTGTGTTGTTATTGTGCTGGAATTTTTTCTTTTACCTGGCATCCCTGCTGCCTGGAAGCTTCTGGTGAGGTGTCATGCCATACCATGATTAAAATCTTAAAACATTCTACAGTGTCTGATCGAGGTTCAATATAATGTGTTTTCCACATCGGGCATTAATCACTGAATTTAATCATGGAATGCCAGGCGACTTAAATTGTGTTTTACAATATTCACTACTTGTTTTCAGTGGTTAGCTGTTGTTTCTTACAGTGCTTGCATTTAAACATCGTTTCAACTGAGTGAGTACTTGTGTCTATTGATCTGCATTATGTATTAACTGTATTCTGATTATTTTTACACCATACTTGTTGTTCTACACTGTTCATTTACATTTTTTCTCCAAAAATTCAATGTTTTTTTCATGATTTTCGAGTCCATTTTCATGACCAGGGGCCTCATGTATCAACGCTGCGTACGCACAAAAACTTTGCGTACGCCAGGTTTCACGCTCAGAGTCGCTAATGTTTGGATTTACTAACGATGAACTGAACGTGGGAATGTGCGCAGCTTCACGGCAGCTTTCTGGCTGGCGTACGCACATTTTTTGTGCGTGTCTGTTTTATTTCCATTGGCGACTCCTAGAGGCAGTTGTGTTAAATTCCTCTCTACAAAGTGTCTGAGCCTTGCAATGGCAGCTGTATGAGACGGGTTCATCTAGTAGGTATGTAAGGTTTCCATACCATACAGTTGACCAGCTTAACATTAAAGCACAATTTGCAGCAGTCGCCTGTTTTCCCAATGTAATCTGAGCTACCTACTGCACGCACATTGCTATAAAGACACTATCTGAAGATGAATTTGCATGCGTAAATCAAAAACATTTCCATTCAATAAATGTGCAAATAAAATATGATGCACAAGCTTATTGATGATTCCTACTTGTCTTTCTCGTGATAAATAGTGGGCAAAATCTGATATGTAGCGGGGAAAAAAAGAAGAAGGAGTTCATCAGACGCTGGATTCGAGCCGAGTTTATGCTCGAACGTGTCAATACATGATCACATGCGTCTTACGAGGTGCGCCACTGAGACTGCTGAGGGTGCTGCAACATTTTACAAATATAAACCACACTATTTCTTTTTTAAATGCTCTCAGTGCGATGTTCAGACCCAACTGTGTTAACCGCATCAGCTAAACTCTCCCACTCTATTTTTTTTCTTTTGTTATTAATTCCGGAGAACAAACCTGCAAATAACACCGCTTTTCTCCGGTCTACCTCCGAAAGCAGCGCCTCCAATTCACATTCTGTTCAAAGTTTCTCTTTTTGCTTGATTTTGCCATTGCTTTTTCGTTGGGTTTTGCCATTAGCATAGTCATTAGCATATTCATACGGGGGAGGAGGCAGGGAGGGGTTTTGTGCTCGTGCATGTTGCGCTCAGTTTCACGTTCATTCGGATGTACAAAAGAATATGCGTGAGATTCGGAGTACGCAGTGTTTTATACATCTGAATTTTTTTATGTGTACGCACATTTACAGCTTTGTGCGTACGCAATGTTTTAGTAAGATTTCCACGTAAGTCTTCGTACATGATGCCCCTGGTGTTTCATGTAATGTCTACATGCACTTGGTAAATCATAGGAAAAGCAATTATTATATCATATAGCATATTATAAAACATGCAACAATCACTTTAGTTTTAATTTACTTTTATATCTATTTAAAATAGATGATGCTTACACAGCACTATCACGTGAGAGTGTGTTATTGGCCAAGAAAAGAAATAAAAACAACTAACCTCCATTCCAGTATAAAGATATTTGTCAATCCAATTTTAGATGATGCTAATAGTTTGTTAAACTACTAATAGTAGGTAAAACAACTTCTGTTGTAAAGCTGCGATCACACGGCACATTTCGCTCCATATATTTTTATTCATAGGCATGCGAATGCAGCAGACCAGAAATGCAAGCACGTGCAACAAGTTTCTCTTTACACTGCATTCGAAAGTTTAAGCATGCCGAATTCTTACCCGCTAAATTGCATTATGTGTTTGGATAAGACCTGTCATTCATCCGTTCATTTTCTTTTCGGCTTAGTCACTTTATTAATCTGGGGTTGAATGAACCGCCTGTGTTAGAGCAATAGAAAATAAGTTAAAATATGGAGTAATCGCTCACTTTTATTTATGTCTAATCACATTGTTTAACCGTGCCCCTTTTCTCAGCACTGTGCGACAGAATTTTGCAGGCAAAAGCTCTAGTGTGACCTCAGCTTAAGTGTGACTAAATGTAAATGTAATTTCCATGACCTTTCCAAAACTTTGTGGGTTTTTCTGTTTTTCCAAAACTTTTCCAGGCCTTTAAAATGCCTTGTCAAAACTCCATGACTTTTCCAGGTTTTCCATGACCGTATGAACTCTGGTTCTAGGAATCCTTATGAAAATGAAAGATAAAGAAATGGCAAACTTTCACAGGATGTTTTTCGGCAGCTTTGAAAACATACGGCCCAACGATACATAAACAACTGATTGTATTAAAAATATAAATATTATATCAAAAGTATCCAGAGCGAGATATTGATGAATAGTTAAACATCCTTGCACCTTGAAAAATCAATCAATCAATCAATCAATCAATCAATCAATCAATCAATCAATCAATCAATCAATCAATCAATCAATCAGTCAATCAATCAATCAATCAATCAATCAATCAACCCACCAACCAACCAACCAATCAATGTCTTTGTTATATTTAATCAATATCTGGGCTGCAGACTTTCACATGCAAGCTGAGATACGCAGTCTCAGACATTTGGTCTGAACAGAGCTATTGACATCACTGTGAGGGGTAGGGTTTTGGCCGGGGTTAGGTGTATGCACTAAAAGCATGTGTGCAGGCTTAGCTTGCATGTAACCTCTGTCTTCAGCCAGATCCTTCTCATTATTTGTGCATAACTTGTTTATTAGTGAACTTTAAGTAACATTAAAATGACCCCATTAAATATAAAAACATCATGAAAAAGGATATTGATGGAATCACAGTTCAGTGGTTCAATTAAACCATCCAGTCCACATTTCTGCATGACGGCAGTGTTTGCACAGCTGGAGCTTGAACTGTGGATGCTATCGATTGCCATACTAAATTTGCACTAATAATATCTGTTATGCTCACAGCTGATAGATCAGTCGTGATGGCAAACATTGACTTTCTTTTAGACTGTAAGCTGAAGGCAGGAGAGATGTGCTCAGTTTTTCTGATGTGCTTTTTCAATTCAAAGTTTCAACTTCAGCTTTCTTGAAATAAGCAAATCGCATGCATATGCAACTCGATCTATTTAGCCATGTAGACGGGGTTGAGATGATCTCCTGAAGTTCAAACTGAGCATCATGTTTAAGAAGAAATGATTAAAGTGACTCTGAATGTAAGATGGTAGTTGTTGATGGGATTTCACCCACAACCCTAAGTGGTAGTTCTGGGGGTGAGAATGTCTTTTTGATGCAGTGAAAAACTGAGAATCATCATAAACATTTATTTATTTTTAATCGCAAACCATGTGTTTCTTACCAAATGCAAGGTATAGGCCATGAAAGTCTCATTTATAAAAACTGGCAGAAATGTGTGTATGCCTCTTCAGAGCAAATGTAGTCATCTATAAAAAACAAACTTGATGGGAGAATTTGTGCAGTTTTAAGTAAACATGTTTAACTCAAATATTGACTTAATTGATCCACTCTAAATCATCATATGGGACATAATCATGAGTCAAAATTTTTAAATACATTTTAATTTACTCTGGTAAACATTCACTTTTAGGAATGTTTTAATGCAATTTGCTTTAAAAAAAAGGCCGAGATGCTGTTTAAGCTAATGCGTTTTAGTTTTAAAATGTAATGTAAATGTAATGTGTATTTATATAGCGCATTTATTGTGTATGGCCATACACCCAAAGCGCTTCACAATCATGGGGGGGGGGGGGGGTCTCTCCACACCGCCACCAGTGTGCAGCATCCACTTGGATGATGCGACAGCTGCCACAAGACAACGGCGCCAGTGCGCTTACCACACACCAGCTATTGGTGGAGTGGAGAGACAGTGATAGAGCCAATTCGGTGGATGGGGATGATTGGGAGGCCATGATCGTAAGGGCCGATTGAGGGACTTTGTCAAGGACCCCGGGGTTACACCCCTGCTCTTTTACGAGAAGTGCCATGGGATTTTTAATGACCACTGAGAGTCAGGACCTCGGTTTAACGTCTCATTTGAAAGATGGCACCCACTGACAGTGTAGTGTCCCCTTCAATTTTACTGGGGCATTAGGACTCACGCAGACCACAGGTTGAGCGCCCTCTGCTGGCCTCACTACCACCACTTCCAACAGCAACCTAGTGTTCCCTACTGACCAGGCTCAGCCCTGCTTAGCTTCAGTGAGTAACCGGTGTTGGGCTACAGGGTGACATGGCTGTGGCCAAAAATGGTGTTTAAGAACGAACACGATCCACGTCCACACTGGCATTTCATCTAGAATTTTTAAAAAGATCCCTATTCACGATATTGACTTAATTCTTCAAAGATAACTCTGTTTTTTTTGCAATTGTTTTAGAACTTCTAATTCAGTAGCCTTTGGGAGGAATGACTAGGAACAATTAACTTCTCACTCTACAAACAAGTGTGTTCATATCTATACAAAGTAGAATAATACTACAAGAAAATATCAGTTTGCAACTTCAAACAGTGCAACAAGCAATTTTTAAGGTCTAAAAATGAATGGAAGTAAATGAGACGAGGTCTCATGCCAAAATTATTCAAATTGCAAGATAAATACTCCTGAACATGTGACCAAACTACATCAATTTACCAAAACGCACTCTCGGCATGTGTATTCAAGTATAAACAGGATGTATTTGCTCCCCTTTGAATTTAGTTTACAATGCTGACCAGTTGAACAATGAATAAGCGATTGATCAATGAGTGAATGTGTGAATAACATTGTTAGCAATGTTTCCATGTCTGTGTCCATGTTGTTATTGTCTTCTGATAGCATATTGGTCATGTGATATGGGATTGAGGAATAAGGGGAGGATACACAATTACCTAAAAGAACCAATCAGGGAGAAAATGTCATCAGTCATGCCTCTGATGTCCTCCATATGTAAATGCCCTCTTGCCACATTTTCAAGTCTTAATTTTTGTTGGGTGAAAACCCTGGGATAGCGTGGACAGAAGGCACAAATGTAGCTAAAATTATGTTTTAAAGCTAGAACTGTAATCGTGGTCTGAGATGTAGACATTGGGGGTCTGCAATGTGGTTTTGGTCACATGGTAATGGAAGGGTTGTTTTTTTAGGCCTTGCTATTTCCCTCTCTCTCTTTATCAGTTAACTTTCTAAATTATCATATAATTTTTACAGTGTAGCTTTAAAGTCATGACAACAAATGTTTTATTGTTACTTTAACTTAATCAGGATTTAACAATTTTTTTAGCTGTACAAAGTTTAAACTAATATTTTATCGTCAGTTGGAATAATTTAGGTTGCAAGAAAAGTTCATTTTATTCAACTAACAAAAAAATTAAGACAAGAAAGATTCCTCTTTTTTACAGTGTGGGCAGAAATATTTGTTTTATCATTTGTTTTATCATTCAGTTCATTAATTTTGTAATCAATTCAAGTGTAGCCGTAAGAAAATACTTTTAAGCCATTTCACTCTCAAATATCCTGTGGATTACTTTTGATTTAGCATTAACATTAAATGTTGCAATACTACAGTATATACAGTATAATACTACATAATAGTAATGTTTACATACAACATACAGATGTGGCTATTAAGAGTGCACATTTGTTTTCTTGCAGAATCTTGCAATTCATCCTGCGGAATGCAGTTGATTCCCACAGTGAAGTGGAATCTTATATAGAAGAGGGATCTCATATAGAGTTGGAGACCCCGGGGCTGTGGTATTAGCCAGGTAAGGACATTGAAAAATCTATTTACTTTAGCCTACACATGAGGTGAATGCAAAAACACAGCTATGAATTTATTGTGCCTATATGAATTGTGCATATCTGTAGATTGCTATTCTAACTGGGTTTATTTCTGTCACTGGTATATGTGGCAGAAGGTGGCGAGACCATAATTGTGCAGATTTCTTTGCTAGGGGTGTCACGATTTCGATTTTTAATCGAAATCGATCGAAATGTATGCTCAATTTCGATTATCAAATCAAAAAATAGAATCGTCGATGCTGCCACGCCCCCATGTCACGTCAGCTTGGCTTGCCAAGCGGGAAAAAAACAGGCTTGTTAGTTGAAGTGCTTGTTAAACTGCAGAAGCAGGAGACCCGTTGACAGAACTTAAACCCTCTCCTCTTTCAATGAAGTCGCCGATGTGTAAGCATTTTGGATTTCCAGTGAGTTATGTTGACAACGTTCGTGTTGTCGACAAAAAAACCCCACAGTTTTGCAAGCTCTGCTATGTACGTATTACGTACGGTTCGTCCGATAGACACCGGCATCGCGATCCTCCGCCCGCCCCCGTTGCAAATCCGCTCACGAAAAGTACACACTCAGGCCCTGTTTACACTGTCTTTGTTTTTAAATGGCATTTTAGAATGACAACGATTTGACATCCACAGTGGCGTTTAGCATTTCTGAGCAGCCCTCCTTCCTCTCTACCTCTGAAAATGCACATCACGTGACCACACAGACACAGACGCACACACAGCCATGCGCTCGAGACAGCAGGTCCAGGCAGTCAGAGGACTGCTTCAATCTTTCACTCACTTGTACTTAGTCATTTTAGCAAACACCTCAGATACTGTTGGTTGTGCGTTTTTTTTACCGTCGCTATTATAACGACACAGATCACTGCCTATTCACGAGTCCCGCAGAAAATTGACAGGTGTTAATTTTGTGTGTATCTAGCCTTTATTCATTTACTGTATGATTTGTTTATGGGTAAAACAAAGACCATGCAGGTCAGGTAGTTTAAACAGTAGGCTATAAATAATTAATTGGTCATTAATTAATAAATTATTCATAATCGAAAATCGAATCGAATCGTGACTTTAGAATCGAAAATGTAATCGAATCGAGGATTTGGAGGATCTTGACACCCTTATTCTTTACTGCCTGAACCACAATAGAAAACACAGCCTTAAAGCAGAGGTCAGAAGAGAATTGTCAGATTGGTTCAGCTGATAGAAAGATAACAGTAGCTCAAATAACCAGCTTTACAACTGAGGTTTGAAGAAGAGCATCTCTAAACACAGCACATCTATCCTTGAAGGACACGAGACTTTGGTGACAGCAAACTGAGGCTACAATTCATATAAACTTTAGTCAGAAATTATAAAAAAAAAAAAATTGCCAAAGTTTGTCTGGTCTGATGAGACTTGATTAGATGCAACATTTTGATACGTAGTCAGCTTTGACATGATGCATGGATTTGTCCTTTCTTGTACTGTATCAGTGGTACAGGTTTGTGTAGGAAAAGGGTGTCAAACTGCCAACCTGCGGGCCATTTACACCTCCTCCCTCTGACCCCTAACTGATGTCAAAAGTGTAATGAGATCTGTATGGGTCTGTGTTTTCATGATGTTTTTATATTTAATGGGGTCATTTTATTGTTACTTAAAGTTCACTAATAAAAGATTTTGCACAAATAATGAGAAGGGTCTAGCTGAATACAGGGTTCACATGCAAGCTAAGCCTGCATGCATGCTTTTAGTGCATACAACTAACCCCGCCCCTAACCCTACCCCTCAAAGTGATGTCACTAGCTCTATTTAGACCAAATGTCTGAGACTGCGTATCTCAGCTTGCATGTGAAAGTCTGCAGCTGGATACTATTGCAAATGAAAGTAAAATATTCAGTAAAATATTTGCAGGTATTGACTAAATATAACAAAGACATTGACTGATTGAATGATTGATTGATTGATTGATTGATCGATTGATTTATTTTTTCAAGGTGCAAGGATGTATAACTATTCATTAATATCTCGCTCTGCATACTTTTGATACCATATTTATATTTTTAATACAATCAATTTTATGTAACATTTTAGTGTAAGTATCTATGGGCTGTATGCACAGTTTTTTAAGGCTATTTACACCTCCTCGCTCTGACCCGTAACTGATGTAAAAAATATAACACATTTATGTAATATATATATTATTTATCTCATCCGAAAGACACCGCTCACTTAAGCATTATAGTGTCCCCGTCACTATACAGGGGCATTAGGACCCACACAGACGGCAGGTTGGGCGCCCTCTGCTGGCCTCACTAACACCACTTCCAACAGCAACCTAGCTTTCCCATGTGGTCTCCCATCCAGGTACTGACCGGCGCAGCCCTGTTTAGCTTCAGATGGTGACCATTTGAGAGTTGCAGAGAGCTAGCTGCAAGCTAGGAAAAAAGCATAAAAATCTTTATTTTCCTCCTATTATTAACAACTGTGTGCTCGATCCACGCGATTGGTTCGGGCTGGGGCGTGTCCAGCCAAGCTCCTCTGTCCAGTTGATCTCACATAATTTGTGACAAACCGGAAGTTGTATCGAAACCATAGAGTGAAACAGATGGCACAATGGGAAAATGTAAGTTTGCGTACTCCTTATTGGAGAAAGATAAGTTTAAACAGTGGCTGAAGCCTGTCGCTGAAAACAATTTAACTAATAACAAAAAAACTAATTTATTCTTGCGAGCTTTGTTTCTTCTGAGCTTATCTGAGTTCTGTTGCATATTTGTGCTCCATTGATTTATTTAACTACAACTGATTATTAACAACTGTTTGTTAGGTTAAAGGTTTAATACTGATTAGAACTTAAAGTGGCGATTTGGTCTAAAAATATTCTAAGAAGGTCTTTAAAAAGTGTTAAAAAGGTATTGAAAATACCTTTACGATTCCTGCATATACCGATTACTTATGTTGTTGTGCTGTTGCATAGCCACTTGTGGTTTTTATCTTACACTTAGGCCCAATTTTACCCTTTAGCCTTGTTCCAATTCTCTTTAGCTTGAAGGCGTAGGTCTAAGGAGAAGGGCTAGACAGCCCTTGAAACAGAGATTTTTTTAGGACCACACTCAAAACCAAGGGGTAAAAACATTTTCCAGAATACACCATCTATAATGGCAGCATGGCTGCACACGGAAGTCAGGAGATGCACAAATTAGTATTTTTTTGTCATTATTACAAATTTTTAAAACAAACAATGACATGTTTTAATGCACTCATAAGTGTTTGTGTTTTACTGTCATGCATTTTAAAAATGCCGCTAAAATAAAAACAGATCAATTTCGCTGTCTATAATCAATAATAATAACTTTTGTATATAAATACTTTTGAATATAAATACCGAACTGGAACAACTACAGCAGTCGCTATCATCGATCTCATAAGAAGCAAGAGATCGCGATGATGTATGCAGGTGTTGTAGTGCTGTGCCATTTACTTAGGGTTACATTTTGAAGCCCTTTCCCTTTATACTTTGTTTCAAGGGCCAAGGAGAAATGGTAGGGGTACAAAAATAAAATTGGGATTGGGCCTTTCAGTACTACTGTGCATATGTATGATTTAGTTTTACTTTCAGTTTCTCAATGTATTTAATCAACCAACACACGTGCAGTTTCTTTCTGTGACTAATTTAAACATTGAAAATATGTGTAGTTGTACTAAAACTTTTGTAAAAATATTCAATTTTTATCAGTCATTCAATTATTATCAGTTTTATACCACCTGCATTTTGACTTTTTTTGGGCTTTCGTGCTATACTTATGCTAATTATATACAAATTGTCTCATTTAATACATTTTTCTCATATGTGTATTAAGATTTATATTAAAAAACATGTGTACAATTGTACAATTTTGATGTCGAGTTGGATGAAATGAACATACTGAAGTAAATGTGAATATATCCATACTTTTTCCCTCTTTGTTGTAGTTTTACAAAAGAAAAAACAAAGCTGTTGAGAAGAACAATTGCCAGTAAAGTCACTTAAGTTACCCAAACTGCTTTCTGTTGTTTACATGCGTCTGTTAAACTTTTGGTAAAGAAATAATTGATTGCAGAATAATAATAAATATGCCTATTATTTGTAGTACAATAATAACAATTTATAGCAATTTAAACTATCGCTTTAATACGTACAACAAGAGATAAAAAAAAGATAGTGTTCACTGCATATGCTCTGTGGAAGAACGGCTGAGTTTGTATCTAATGCACAGCCAAACATACATTTCACCAGCTGTGTGACATGGTTGAACATGCTGATGTGCATTATTACTGGTGACAGTTAATGCTTGAAATATAAATGTAATTTCTGTTGTTCTGAGATGCATTAATTATTATTATTATTCAAATATTTAATTGATTGTCAAAAGTATTCAATTTTCACTAAACACACAAATTGAACAACATATTAACACGTTACACAGCAACAAATATACTTACACCCCATAGAAAAATAGGAAAAAAAAACGTTCACTTTCAAACTTTCCCTCAGGATATAGTAACCCCTGAGCATTCAATATAGGATAGAAGAGGGTGCCAAACCTCATAATTTTAATTTTAATTTTTTTAATTTTATTTTTTTTGTAGAGCCTCGGATGGTGTATTTAAGGTGCTTGAGTTTAAGACGCAATAATACTTCTAATATTCAGTGTTTGTAGGATGGTGAGTTCTTGTCATTTAATGTTAAAGCTGCCTTTTTGGGCCAATTTGAGCTTGAGACATCTAATGTAGGGTACATTTCTTGACACACTTTGGCATATTAGTACTAATTGTGCATTGTTTAAACACCTCAGCTGACCTGGGTATTGCTGCTGACTACGTTCTTCTCTTTAGGACCACAGTGTACCCATAAAAACATCAAATACCTAATGAATGTGCTACAGCATATCTTAATGTTAGCACTCTGTCTGGATTGAGTGTATAATTACATCTGAAGTCCATAAAATAATATAATGAGAGAACAAAATGAAAGGTTGCGTCTGGAGAATGTTAACCATCATCCTCATGTCCAATGTAAAGAGAAAAGCTGTTCGTTCAGGCTGAGAGTGAATTCATCGGAATACGTGAGCACTGGGCGGAACATAATTAGATTATGTCTTGCTTATATCGCTATAATTAGTCCCATGGTGGTTATGAATGGAAGAGAGCAGCTATGCTTTTTCTAATCATCTTTATTGTCAGTAAGTCAGGTTAAAGGCTGTTCCTGTTTCTTTAAACATTTACTGTTGAAGTGTGATTTTTGTTTTTTATTATTTTGTTTTTTTCAAATATTGTGCAAGTGATGTAGAGCATCATGTTCTACATCATGATGTAGAACAGTATTTCCTTTAATATTTATTTCCTTTTGAAGGAAGTCTTTCAGTTTAGTTTGGCTAGAAAAAACAACAGTAATGTAAAGCAATTTTAAGGTCAATATTATAAGCCTCCTTAAGAAATATTTTTTATGATATTTGTGATTATAAATTAGTTATTAAAGCTATTATATACAATGCACTCTTCATAAATGAGTACATCCTCTTTTGAATTTTTTATTTTTTTTCATTTCCCAGTGAGTATAGTCAATAATTTTGGTGAATTTGCACAGTTATATTGATTAAAATAGTTTGGACAAAGAAAATCTTTAGGAATAGGAAGATAATACATTTAAATTTGAATTAGGTTTTGCAAAAAAAAATAAAAATAAATAAAAATTACAAATTGCAAAATGTATATGTATTTATTTTTTTTAGAATTCATATCTTTATTTTTCCTGTTTATTTCAATTTTAATTAATGCTTCCCCCAACATATTCATTTTAATGTGCACTAATTGTTGGACTTTGATCCTATTATTAATATTATTTCATTTAATACTAATTATTAAAAATATGAATATATATTTTTTTCTTTTTTTAATCGATTAGTTCCAGTTTTGAATTTGGTTCTGATCAATCTAATGTATATGCACAAATATATTATTGTATATTCTATATGCATTATATAGCATGCTATAGAAAATAGAAATTAAAAAAAGTTAAAGAGTAGTGCTCTTTATGTAAATGAGCAATATCATACCAGTAGCAGTGCGATCTGGCTCTATATCTGCGTTGGTGGGAGCATTCACAGATAGATATAATTTTCAAGACACTTCCATATAGCTTAAAGTGACATTTAAAGGCTTATCTAGGTTGATTAGGTTAACTAGGCAGGTTAGGGTGATTAGGCAAGTCATTGTATAACGATGGTTTGTTCTGTAGACTACTGAAAAATAATTAGCTTAAGAGGGCTAATAATTTTGTTCTTTTAAATGGTGTTTAAAAAAATTAATAACTGCTTTTGTTCTAGTCAAAATAAAACAAAAAAGACTTTCTCCAGAAGAAAAAATATTATCAGACATACTGTTAAAATTGAAAGTTCCTTGCTCTGTTAATCATAATTTGGGAAATATTTAAAAAAGAAAAAAAAATCAAAGGGGGGCTAATAATTCTGACTTCAACTGTATATATTGTGCAGCCCTAATACATACATATGTACGTACGTACATGCATACATACATGCATACATACATACATACATACATACATACATGTACACAACAGAACCACAGAAAAATGTGACAAGAAATTAACACCAAACATACTATGTGCAAACACATTTTGAGGTGGAGAAAGGTTTTTCAGCACTGGATAATGCATCAATCCTGGCCGGGCTGAAAATGAGCGCAGGTATCAGAGTATCTAGCAGTCTCCACTCTAATGTGTTTTTCATCACCTCCATCAAAGCGAGGTCCCCATCAAAGACTCATGAAATTCAGATACGCCAGCCTTCACGTCTTAGCCACATTATTCCTCGTAAAGCCTCAGTTGATTTTCACAGAAAGACTACTCCTCGACTCTTTGACACATTCACATCCGCGCCACGTTTCTATTGTTAATCTGCTTGGCAAATGTCAGCAGCTGTCAATCTCGGTAAATTTAGTTCAGAAATAAATATGATTATTTATTAATGTGTCGATTCGCACTACAAACATTTTTAATATGGTAAACTACACTCCAGCCAAGCACAACGATACCATGTGGATTTAAGTTTGCAGTTTAAAAAACCTTAAAGTACAAAAGTAAATTCTTAATACAAACTACAATAGTATCTTGATTATATTAAAAAAACACTGCTGCAAATTTATTATGAATAAAGTAAATTCCAGGAGCCATAGGCAATGTAAATTTGATAACAGGTTGATTTTGCTTCTATTAATGTTTTATGATTGTACTAAGGCTAATTAATTTTACCATGCGCACTATGTGACGAATGCGATGCAGATAAGTATGCTTTGTGATGCTTTTCTGACACGGTGTATGGAAACACCGCCTCTGCGGCTGACATCAAATCATTTGAGCTGCCATAAAATAACTTTGTTCCCATTGTTGCTGTAGTTGGGCACCATTTCATGTTTGATGATAATGAATGTGCCTGCTTTTTAAAGCATGACAAAAGAAGCCTAAAATGTAAAGGAAGTATAAATTCTCTACTTTGCTTTATAATTAACTGTCAGAACAGGTTAGAGACAAAGCGTTGCTCTTCTTTTACTGTAGCTTCAATACGAAAGAAGAACTGACTGCATTATATTACACGTCATTTTCAGTTCAGTTTAATTTACTCTTGTTTGTAATGAGCCTATATGCCATATGCATATTACAAAGTAATATAATTTTGTCCTGACACACTGTTTAAAAGGTAGATTGGATTAGAGATTAAAGATTTTATAAACACTTCACTGTCATATAGGATTTCATGATACAAATGGCTGGCAGGGCAAAGTGTTCAATGACTTGTACTTCTACAGCATCTGTTAAGCCAGGGGTTTCCAAAATTTTCAGCTGGAGATCCCCAAAATAACAATGCCAATGACTCGCGACACCAAACAATCATTTAATTTTTATAGTCATTTATTAATTTGTATAATTTAATATTAAACTCACTTAAAGACACCTGTGGGCACAACATTTTCAAGTCTGTTCTTGATTTAATTTTGTTTTGGAGACCGCCACTCAGATCATCTTTAATGTTCAGTTGTGGCATATATATATATATATATATATATATATATATATATATATATATATATATATATATATATATATATATATATATATAATTTTTTTTTTTTTATGTATTTGAAAGGTGTCAGCTTTATTGTTAATCTAACGCAGGGGTCACCAAACTTGTTCCTGAAAGTGTCAAATTTGTTTATTGCTGTCAGTATACCTGTCAATATACCTGTCAGCATTGGGATGTAAAAATAGGGGGTTGACAGATGTGCACTTGTTGCTGTAACTATGTAGTTTTGATATTTAAAATATGCTGTATTTACCCGAGTAAAATATAGAATAGTACTTTTTATGTGTTCACAAAATATTACTTGAATCGTTTTTTAAAATAGATTTTAACACTTAAAAATGTGATAAAGATATTTCAAAATTGTATGGTAAATTTGACATATTTCATTAATTTATACACATATGTTTTAAAGCTTTATTACCCTTTCAAACTGGAAGCATAAGCATGTAGGGATGGAAAAGTCACGTGATTAGCCAAAACTTATAACAAATAACTTTTCCCAAAGGCAGATTAACATACTAGGATGTATCATTCCCACCACTTACAAAAACCATCATGTTAACACATAACATTAACAACATAGGCTCATTCTGAAAATGTAGCCCTATATACATTTCTGAAGATCGCAAATTATGTAGCCAGAAGTACGTATGGCTGCATTTCGTCTTTAAAGCGAACACTACGGGTGGTATGACACAGTTCCTTTTCACTCTGACAGCTGACTGCCACACGTAAACACGTAAACAGTGGCCCCTGGGGGATTTCCGAAAACAAAAACGTAGTTCCTAGTATTAATTTCGCGATCTCCAGAAATGTTTTTAGCAGTACGTTTTCAAAATGAGCCCTGCTTGAAAATTAAAGTAGAATTAAAAAAAAGATGTGACACTAAACTCTAATGTACATCATTGATATACAAAAAAGAAAAAAGAAAAGAAAAAAAAGTAGTAGAGACAGAAAATTGTCATGCAATCAATTCACAGTTATTTACCATATATTAAGGTAGTTTGCTGTTAATCATGTTACAAATGATCACTGTCACTTTTGTTTTAGCATTTTTAACTGTAGAAATTGCAGCCTTGTTGTTTATATTGAACTATTTTGGCTGTTGTTACCACCAATTATGACCTATTGCTTTTTATTTAATCTAATATTTATCAAAATAGGCAAATTTGAAAGCAGGAATTAAACATTCTGAACCATTTTCTTAAATTGCACTATTTGTAACTCACTGAGGCCTCCTGCTGGTGTGGAGACTTTATTAAATGCCCAGTCTGTTTACTGGTGTAATAGTGTCATGCTGAACAGCCATTAAACTAATGTAGTCAGGTTTACAGGGTGTTTTAAATAGCACATGTGAGAAAGCATCTTAGCCTTAAGACGTTATTATCACAGTGCTTTTGTTGAGCTGGAATATCATCCGTCCCGAGTCTTGTTAGCAGGTTTATTCTTGTGAAACGACACACAGCAGTCACGCCGTCTCTGCCAGTGGGAAGCAGCTCCAGGTTCTTCTCTCCGGCACATTTTTAGGCTCCAGTTTGCTTCCTGGCCCCAAGGCAGCCCTGCAGATGTTTACCGCCAGAATAACTCTTAAGATTTAAAAAATAATAAGACAAATGATCAAATGACAGCAAAGCTCGAGCCCCCCACTGAACTTACTAGCTTTAGGTTTGAGGGATTTTCAATTATTAAAACAGTTCTTTACTTTTTTTTTTGTACTAAAGGAACAATCTGGAAGGGCATCCGCTGCATAAAACATATGCTGGATAAGTTCATTCAATTGTGGCGATTCCAGATCAATAAAAGGACTAAGATGAAAAATAAAATGAATGAATGAGGTATGATTTGTCATATCATGACAGCTGATAAGAATAGTTTGTTTCACTTTTTTGTGATTGGAATATATCTGTAATATCCTTGATTTTCAGTCAAAACTAATGAATAAAAATCTTAATCCTTCACTCAATACCATATCTACTATAGTAAATCCTGTAAATTCAGAGAAACTTACATTTTCAATAGTGTATATATATATATATATATATATATATATATATATATATATATATATATATATATATATATAAATGTATATGTGTGTGTGTGTGTGTGTGTGTGTGTGTGTGTGTGTGACAGATTTCGTGAGTGCAGTATTAAAAGTTGAGATCGCATTCAGGAGTAAAAGCATGCAAATCTCTTTGCTTGCATGGTGATTTCCTCTGTTCTTTATCAGATTTTCTTGTGCAATCTCAACTAAATGCTGCTGAAGGTTGATTTAGTGCGTTTATGTAACAAGTTACGAGCTACGTTGTGTTTGCAGGCATCACGCAGCCCTGTCAGTCAGTCAGCATGTCACCTTAAAGGTTTAAACAAATTACACACAGCACTACTACGATTACAGAAAGGTTTGCTCCATTATAATTCACTTACATTTTAATACATTTTTGTGCGATTATAACCCGCTATATAAACATTTTTTTGAATGAGAAGCTGCAATGTTGTCCTGGTGGGTATTAATTTTGGTGTGGGAATTAATTTATATGTATATTGGTCTTTACAGTCAACATAAAAATTCACAGTCTGTTTCTGTATTGTGTTGGAGGGCATCTGTATGGGTAACACACACTTCAGGTATTGTATTAGTGTAATTTAACCAGCAATACAGTTTTAATGATTTATACTATCCTCTGCCTTTCAATGTTCTCAACATACAGTACACTGGTTCAGGGAAAATATCCATAAATGCATGTATACATGCTCATATCCACCTGGAAAAAGCCCACAAGTGAGATTTCATTGATGATTGTAATGTAACAGGCTTTTGGGTGATGTATCGATAATAATTCCTGGGGGTCCATTTGATGGATGCATTCATGCTGACATATTTCATGGATTTAAATCATATCTGCACTGCAACGATCCTTTCGAAATGACTCCCGGTGGTCACATTTAATCAGCCAATTTAAAGACCAGGGTGGAGAAGTTCCAGTTCAAGTGATAAATAATTATTCCAGACGATAGTCTGATAAAATGAGTATTGCATGATGCAGTCTGAGCAGAAGCAAAGAACATTGCATGTTTTTTTTTTTTTTCCTCAAACCCAATTATAGCTGTTGTTTAGTTATGAGGCTAAAGAAAAATTAGGCCGGTTGCTTATTTACATGGAGAATAGGTTTTTCACTGTAGAGCTCTTAAAGGGGCCATATCATGTTTTTACTAACAGAAAAACCGTTCCAGAAGCTGTGCATTCTGAGAGTGGCAAAAACGATGAAAAAATAAATACTGTTGATCCTTTTGCTTGCAAAGTTCATGCGGATAAATTTGAATCACATAAATGAGCCCTCTAATATCTACAATGTAAATACACAAAGACAACATGTGTGAAATCCAGATTGCATCATGGGACATATGGATCATACAATACATTTTTAAAATTGACATTATTTTTAAATTGAATATTATATATTTGCTTGAATCTAGTGTTGTTTGATACATATTTATTGTCTTTGCATTGGATGTTTTGACAATGTGTGATAGGGCTGGGCGATTTGGCCTAAAATCAAAATCTCGATTAATTGAATATTTTAACTTGACTATGGTTAATGAACAATTATTTTGTTTTTATTTTTATATTTTTTGCCTTCATGGTTCACTGACAAGTTTTGCACAGTAAATATGCTCATGTATTACAAGTCAGAGATTTTCGAGTGAAGGAAGCATTACTTGATTTTTTTTTTTAATAACTGAAGAAAACACACTACTATCTATGGTTATTTTTTGAACATTAACAATGAACAACTGGAATTAAAACACACATTGCCTAAGACCAACAGTCAATTCTTTCAGCAATTCTTTTTAGCAAAATAAATTGTTTTCACATTAAATGTATCTCTTCTAAATATAATAACTCTTGTATATCCTGTCAATAATATTTTAAACAGTGCATTTCTTTCATCTCCTGTAAACAAATATTTTAACGTAAATAATAATTAGAATTTAGTGGTAAATATGCCGTCTCAAGGCATCTCTGGAGCAGCTTACAATCATCATCAATGTAGTGCAAAGTAAGGTTCAAGAATTGGTTCGTCATATTACATAACCAGAGATTAGATGTGGCTGCAAAGTGGCCGCAGAAGAATAAATCAGCCTCTGACCTTAAAAGCTGATTTATACATGTGCATCAAATGATCATGTGACCCACGGCGCATGCCTTGTGCATAGCCGTGCGTTGACATACTTCAGCGTGCCAAGTTAAATAAATGTTTCTCGTGCTCAGGTAGAGAGAAATGAAAGAGAAGGGACTAGGAAGCAATGCACACTGCGTAGGGGAGTGTCAGTCAGAACACAGCTCATGCATAGAGTTATGTGTGTTAAATATGGGAGACATGCAGAAAATACGTGTGAAGCCATTTTTCAGGTCTGTGAGGAAAGTATTCTCTGAGATTCAGCTTCTCACACTTGGTGCATTTGCTGATCCCATGGGGTTCATAACCATACAGCAGCAGTAGCTGACGTAAATAACATGCATATATCGCTATATATACATAGCTATTGATATCTGGTTGCTATACTTGAAGACAGGGCTTTGTTTGCTGGAGAGCCCATAGTCACTGTGGCATATTATCCCATTCCAAACTATACAAGTGACATATCTTGGGTAATCTAGTCTTTGTCTGTGTGCGTGCTTAGTGTTTCAAATAGATAATAACGGTGCTGCAAGAATGTACACTGAAAACAGTGTTGCAAACAATGTATATGGGCTGAATTTAAACAATTTTTTTTAGTAATGTTCACCTTAGTTTGTTTGTTTATATTCAGCCCATATACATTGTTTGCAGCCAGTTACCTTTGAAAACTTTTTGATTGGATTACTATTTTTTAAGGTAAGTGATCGCAAACAATTTAAATGGGGCTGAATTTAAACAAACAATTCATTTTTGGTTATTTTTTCCCTAATTTATTTATTTAAATTCAGCCCATATACATTGTTTGCAATCAGTTACCTTAAAAAATATAAATCCAATGAACATATCCTGCCAACATTTCAGACCCATCTTCCACCACCCTTCCATTTTATTATTTCTTTTGGGTAGTTTGGTTTAGTATCTGATCACAGCACCCAGTCCATAGTACAGTTACTAACAGCACAGGTTCTCAACTGTGTTATTTAGACAAACACACATCGCTCTATATTCTTTGGTTATATTCAAACACATGTCTTGTTCTTATGGCATATGGTGATGCATACATCTCCAAAACCCGACAGGTGGACCAATCTAAACTTGTTTTTATTAAAACAGATATAAATATGCATATAATAAATAATACTGCTAATAATAATAACATTATACAAATGCAAACTGTCATAAATAAACAAAAAAAAAGTCCCCCGGGGTAAGGAGTCGGGGTAGTGATTTTTATATTTATGTAAATAATAATTTTTGTAACATTTTAATATTTTATTTTTTTATATGTAAATATATTTGTGTATTGCTGTACATCCTGTGTGTATTAAGCAATGTATCAGCATTTGGACCACATAGATGCATAACTAACCTTTAGACCAACTTTTAGTTGGTCAATGGCGCAGTATTTCAGTTCCTCAAAATAGCAACGCGCCAACAATGTGCCTTAACACACTTCTTTTTTTAGACCAGCACATCCAAGAGTCCACAAAGAGATTTGCTATTTATTTCAACATGGTGCAAAATAGCAACAAATCACGCCAAACATGTCTTGCGCTTGGTGTATGATAAGACCTAAAATCTTTTAGAATTTGGCTTGGAGTGGGAACCCTGATTCGCACAGTTCGTACAGTAAGAGCTCGCTAAGCAATTCCGGTACACCCACTAAGCAAACGCTGTACACTTTATCACTTCACATAAACACCATCACTAGTTCCCCTGACACATTATACTCATCACAACTCACCCATTTTCGATGACGGGAGTTAATTTGGCCAATAAATGCTTAAATGCACGACCACATACTGATTTATAATGCAATCTAAAAACCTAACGTGACAAAATGTGCGGGGCCATTGCTGTTCCGGGTAGCGAAGGGTTGCTGACGCAAGTCCTCTTCTTGTGGCTGACACTTCACACAACTGCTGACACATTTACTGTGATTCCACAGAGCAGCTGGTGCTTCTGAATCACCGCTTTCTGACTCCATGTATCTACACAGATCGTAACCTTACAACCTCCACCTGCCAACATGCCTTCCCCAGCCCAAACAAACATGCCCCCGCGACACCAGCACATCCCAATCAAGGACACTGTGGATCAGCAGAATTTGTGATTCCCGTTGTGAAATTGTATGAGGGTCTGGTTCTGCTGCTGTTAAGGGTCACGCTTACATACATAACACACATTGTACATTTACAGGACAAATGACTTGTTTGTATGCGTAAACGCTGCTATATTGCGCTTAAAGGGGCCTTTTTTCACACCCCTGATACATTTTGTTGACCTTTTAATACGAAAGTGTTGTGACAAATAAAGGCTGATTGATTTTAAGGGTCCCCCACACTCATAATTTTGCCTCTGACTGTGCAAAATAAAATAAAAATAAACATTACTTTGTGTCAATGGCATTAATATACAGCAAGGAAAATAAGTATTGAACACTTCAACATTTTATTCTCAGAAAACATGTTTCTAAAGATGCTGTTGAATAAAAATATTCCCCGGATGTTGGTAACAACCAATAAATTCTATATATGCACTGAAAACAAATCCAATTAGTTTGCAAATTAAGTTATGTGTAATGAAACGACACAGGGAAAAAGTATTGAACACATGAAGAAACGGAGGTGTAGAAATGCAGTGAAAGCCCAGACAGCAGCTGAAATCTTTCAGTAGTTCTTCAGTAATCTTCTGCCCTTCGTCATTGTAAATGAATATCAGCTGCTTCAGTCCAACATCTACATTATCAGGATGATGAAGATTAAACCAGAGTGGACATTTCAGCAAGACAATGATCCAAAACGCAGTCAAGGAAACTCTCAAATGCTTACAAAGAAAGCAAATCATGCTGTACAGTGGCCCAGCCAATAATCTGGCTTGAATCCAATATAAAATACAAAATAAAGATCAGATTTGATAGAAGAAACTCATAGATTCTTCAAGATTTTTTACACCCTGTTGAAGTCATATGTTTCCAATGTGAGGCGCCTTTAAGCTGCCATCACCGAAAAAGCCTTTTATATAAAGTATTAAATACATTTCAGTAGTTTAGTACTTTCTCTTTGTGTCATTTCATTATTACACACACAACTCTTTTTGTGTGTGTGTGTGTGTGTGTGTGTGTGTGTGTGTGTTTTGTTTTTATGTTTTTAACAAAATTTGTTCCAATTCCATATTCACAGGAAATAATATTCCCAGGATAAAAGCATGACGTGTGCAATACTTATTTTCTGCGCACTATATATTTTCAGGAGTTACTAAACATATGCTGAGATGAAAAAGAAAGTAAGAGAAAGAAAGAAAGAAAGAAAGAAAGCAAACACTGGAGAACACGTTATATTTAAAACAATCGCAGCTTCTTGCTTCCATGTTCTCACTTTGATAACACTACATGGGGTGTTCATAACACTGTCATCTTATAATCATGACATGTCATGAATATGAAAGATTTATTGCATGCTTATGACAACTGTCATTAAGTGTCATTAGCTCCGTTACGCCATTTTAAACGTCCAGTGACAGTCTATGTCATGACAACTTGATTTAAACAAATAAATACCTGTCTTTGTTATGGCAACTTCAAATTATGAAGACAACAGAACTTATCCTAAATCATAATCATGAATATATTTAATTTCCCAGACATGGGTTGCGGCTGGAAGGGCATTGGCTGTGTAAAAATGTGCTGGATAAGTTGGCGGTTTATTCCGCTGTGGCAACTCCGGATTAATAAAGGGACTAAGCCGACAAGAAAATGAATGAATGAATAAATATGATTAATATTTAATATGTATAATTAATGTTTAATTTAATTGATTTTAGTTGACATTAAAAAAACTATTCAATTTGTAATACTGTAGTCAAGGCCTAAAAAAATATTAATGATGCTGTTAAAAAATTCATGACACTATTATAATGGTATCTTGACAATCATGTTTAAGACAGATTTATGACAAGTTATCTTGTCTTGATAATATCAAGTTTTCATAACAAAGAGATATCATACATCACTCATGTCACCTTTATATAATTACATGATTGAGCTAATGACACTTAATCACAGTTGTCATAGGCAGGCATAAAACCTCCCTTCATGGTGAACATGTTCATGTCATGTCATGATTATAAATGTTTCATAAAGTCCCCTTCAAGTAATGTGTTACTCTTACTTTCGAATACTGTTTCCACATATTTTTTAAAGTTTAAAGTTGGAGCACAATTCAAGATTTCATTATGAAATTGTACAGAACCAACCCAGGCTAATTATGGATACATATTCCTATATACATTTCTAGAGAGCACGAAATATGTCTCAGGAAGTAAATTTTTTTGCATTTTTTGTTTCCTGAATCTACCAGAGGTCGCTGTGTACGCGTTTTTCAGACCTCAAAGTTCTCTTGAGTGCCATTTGCGCCTGATGTTTTCACATAAATCCATCAGACGGACTGACTGAAAGACCGATCCAGAAATAGAAAAGCCTGATTTTTAGGACCTTTTCAGATCTTACCACTTTCTCACCCTCTTATTTACTTATTTCTTTTATTGCCTTTTATTTTTGTTTTACCTGCTTTCTGGAACCGTTCTTCGCCAGACCCGAATATCGTCATCGCGGTCAACTGCTCTCTGCATTTCAAGTCCGCTGACGTAAACGGTGAGCCAATGGGCAAACTGGTAACAGCGGAAAAGCCATCCACATGGAAATAATATGTCAGCTGGTAGCATGAAAATTAACAGGTCATCTGCAGCGTCATACTGCCCTGTAACAATTGCTTTAAAGACGAAATGCAGCCGTAAGTAGCTCTGGCTACATAATTTGTGCTCTCCAGAAATGTATACTGGGGTTCATTTTCAAATGAGCTTGTATTGCAACCGAACTATTATGAATGTAAAACAGTTGTAATGCAGAGGACACAAAGTCACCATTTTTATTCAAAGTACTATTTGAAAATCTGGAATCTAAATGTTTTAAAAAAAATCTAGTGATAAGATCACCTTGGAAGTTGTCTAAATTAGGCTCTTAGCAATGGATAATGTCTTCATGGAACATTATATTTGTTTAATAATATTCTAATCATTTGTTCATAAGCATTTTCTTGCATACAATGTGGTGTTGGTATTTCTTACAAATACACCCTTTAATGTTGTGATCCAGGATCACATAGAAATAAAAACTCCTTCTTGTGAAGTGAATTTTGCTGTGTACTTTTTAAGATTTCATGGTCTCACTTTAAATTAAGTGGCCTTAACTAATATGTACTTACACTAAAATTATTTGTTAAAATGCACTTATTGTGTAAATACATGTTTTTGGATTGTACTCATGCTTAATTAAATACATACATATAATTATTTCTGTAATTATACTTAGAAATACACTGTTGACACATTAACCCACCCTTAAACCTACCCATACCACCAAACTTTTCCTTAACCCACTTGTATTACACCTCAAAAGCACCAGAAGTGCTCATTATCAACACATTAAGGACATTGCATTTATATTTTGATCAAAGTACATAGTAGTTAAGGACAATTAATGTAAAGTGAGACTTTATATTTGTATGTTATCGGTATAAAAGCAGCATTATACACTAAAACAAGCTGAAAGTGTACAACCTTTAATAAAAACAGCAGGGAAATAGATTTTAAACAGTTTTTTTCCTAACATTATTCACCAATACAGACCCATATAAATAAAAAAGTAACAAAATGGTGTTGCTATATAAATGCAGTAGTATGTTGGCATATGTTCATTATTTGAATCATTACAGCAAGCCATTTTAGAATAATCCTGTTTTGACTTAGCTTTTGTGCAGTAAATGACCTCAATAGATCATCTTAGATCCATCTTGAGTGAAATACAAAACTAGGATCTCACTGATACTTACAGTAGCAAGCAGATGCTGTTGCCAGGTACTTTCAGGAAGAGAAAAGCATCAAATGGGAAGCGGCTTGATTCAGTTAAACATCTGAGGAAACCTAGAACAGGCTGCATTAGACACCAACAGGGCAGCTGCAAAAAAGAAAACAGTGCCATCTATTGATCAGCCATAGAAAATTGGCAGTTAAAAGCAGTAGAAAAACAAACCATCTGATCTAATAAAGATCACAGTTACAGGTTATATAAATGCATGTCTAGGATCACATTTACTGCAATCCTCTATAAGACTCCTTTCAGCGTTTGACAGCTGTGTTTTATGCTGGAGTATATTGCATGTCTAAAAATAGGGAAACTGATTATAATACAAAGCAAAATATGTTTATACGGCTGTCTCGTGAGGTTTGTGACATGCCTGGAAGCAGGTGTCAAAATATGCATATGTAAAAAAAACACACACAGTGACAAGTTATGCATGATATCAGGAGGAAATGTGTGTTGTATTATTTACCTTAATCTTTTTTTATGAGTTTCCGACAATGCTTTCATTGCATTAGCATATGGTTGTCAATCATGTTTTCCATATGGATTGTGTGCTTAAAAACTATTCCTAGCCAATAAAAACGGGGCAACATGGTGGCTTAGTGGTTAGCTGTTGCCTCACAGCATGAAGGTCACTAGTTCGAGACCCGGCTGCACCAGTTGGCATTTCTGTGTGGAGTTTGCTTTCTGTGTTGGCGTGAGTGCTCTGGTTTCCCCCACAGTCCAAAGACATGCATGATAAAAGAATTGTGCAAACAAAATTGGCCTTAGTATATGAATGTGAATGCGAGAGTGTATGGGTAGTTCCTAGTGCTGGGTTGCCCCTAGAAGGGCATCCACTGCATAAAACATGTATGTAAACACTTTATTTTGATGGTCCATTTGAGTACTAGTAGACTGTTTGCTTAATATCTGTTGATACTGCTTCTTCAACAGACATTTAGTAGAGTATAAAAAGCTTAGCAAGTACATGTCAATTTACGCTAACCCTAACTCCAACCTAACAGTCACCTTTAATCAAATGATAATTAGTTGCAATGTAACTCAAATTTATTAAACGGACCATCAAAATAAAGTGTGACCACATATATTATAGTTGGCGGTTCATTCCACTGTGCCGACCACTGATATATAAGGAACTAAGGTGAAGAAAAATAAATGAAACGTAAAAAAACAAGATTAAAAAAAAAAATCCTTCATCTATTTTCCTTCTGCTTAGTCCCTTATATATCACGGGTCCCCACAGCAAATGTTTACAGTATTTCTCATTATATATTTTTTCTTCTGGGAAATGTCATACTTCTCTTAGTTTGGCTAAAATAAAAGCAGTTTTCATTTTAAAACTACTTTTACCTAAAAAATAAAAAGAAAAAGAAAAAGTTATATACTGTCATCGTGAACTAACGCACCAAAAACCTGTTTAATGCTTTTAAAAAATATATTATATACTATTATGTAATATTATATACTAATAATTTTGTCATCAACTTCAACTATATATATATATATATATATATATATATATATATATATATATATATATATATATATATATATATATATATATATATATATATATATATAGTTGAAGTTGATGACATATATATATATATAGACACTGGCCGGTTGCATGCGTTGGCTCAAGGCTACTGGCCGAGTGTACATAAAGAGGAAAAACAAACACAGAGCCTCAAAAACCATTTTATAAAAGGAACTACTTTCTTCCATCAATTATTCACATCTGCAGCTGACATCAGAACAGCAGAAACCGATGCTAATTTACCAATGATCTTTAGAGCTGGTATTTGAATGATTTTCTAGCGTAATTTCTAAAGTGATGACAAAACAGGTGATTTTGCTCATATTTTAAGATTATAAGGCTGAACGGCATGAAATGCCATCAGTCTACAGAGATTTCCCAGTATTTCTTTGTTGTAATCGAGAGATCACAATAATTAACTTCGAAAAAGCCAAAGCAATGCAAACTCTGCCAGATTGATATGGTATAAATATAGCGCTATATAGAAAAGAGAGAGATTAACTTATAAGTGCACTTACCAGTTTTATAATGATTTGATCAGATGTAGTTTGAAATTTACGCTGGGTATTTATTTGGGTATTTAAGGACTTATTATGCAGTCTCTGTTGCCATCTTGTGGTGGAACATCAACCGTCTTTGCTGTGCTCATTATGACAGGCTGATGGTTACTGACACGCTGAATGTTCCGAAATTTTAAGTCATTAAAATAGGCATTATCCTTATAAATAAACTGCATAGCTGCAATGTAAACAACTACATTCTCGTCTAAAAAGCCTTAAAAGTAAATTATGTTGTCCAACAGCTGCAATATTTGTCAAACTATAGGAGTCTATTGATCCACTGTCACTCTATGTGAGCAGAGTAATACACAAGTGTAAAGAGGCTGTACGAGTGCTCGATCATCCAGTCAGATTCAGACAGAAGTGTTAGAAAATATATAAGCACAATTTAAGAAATATCAGCACTACTTTTATTATGTAATACAGTAGACTTCATTTCTTTTTCCAGTAGTCTACTATTTATTTAAATCAATAATTCACATAGAGAGCAGTTCATCAGATGTTCGTCAGTATCTCTGAATCTGGCAGTGCTTTCGATAAAAACTGCCAAATACATAAAACTGCCAAACAAATCAATTATGTGCAAAGTACATCACAATAGCTGTATATTACAACATATGCAATTTCAGCCCTAATTCGACTCATTGCGATGTTTATTAGTTTGTGATATTGCTCTCTTCATGCTGCTGTGCGTCCCACATTATACCTTTATGAGATTGTGCGAGTGCGTGCTTTAAATGAATATTACACTCGGAGTTGATGAGTTTCTGTGATTATCTTTCAGCAATCCTGATAATCTTTACGCAGTTTCAGAAATCACTTGCATATCATCCGCTTGATTGTTTTTGTGAGGTTTGAGAATGATTCCTTCAATAACGGTAATCTGAGTGTTCTGAATCAGTACTTTTTCTCTGTTAACTCTTGAAAAAAGTCTTTCGGTTTGTTCTGTAGAAAGCAAATGTTGCGTTGGGCTTATTAAAACTATTGCATTTTTTCTTCATCTCCGTAATCTTTGAAGCAGACCCGTGAGAACAGGCAGATGCTGTTAAGCCTGTGATAAGGATTTGAGGAACTAAAACCTCAGACAACCTGTGAACGTCTCTCTCAGAGGAGTCTGCATTTAATGACCTTTTTTGAAGTCAAGATGGGAATTTGACATTTCAATTTATGCTGCCCTAATCAACAGCCAGCTCTCATTTGGAGCTGAACTATTTCTCAATTTCTATAACATTTCTGCTAATAAAATAATCTATTTGATGGTTTTGCAGTGACCAGGTGACCACAAATTACTTTGGAAGCGCACATATGCATGCAAAGACACACACACTGACATTGCCTCTTAATAAAAGAAAAAAAAAAGTAAAGCTGGATCAGCTAGGTTTAAAGATTTGGTCAAGCTGTCTAAATTAAAGTTAATAAAATACAGTGTAATAAATGTTTTATGAAAAATTCAGGTAATAAGTATGAACTATCGGCCTATTCCATTCTATTATGAACTATTTCACCGACTGGTACTGTACAGTACGGTACTGGTCACCTTTATCAGGCTTGCGTTTTCACTGTCTGAAAGGTACCAAGGATACCCTTTTGATGAGTGTGGTATACAACAGAAAGTTTCAGTCGATGTCATTCTCGCTCGAGGAAATGTCAAAGTAAAGCTGTACGGGTCATTTATATATCATATGAGAAGCTCTTGTCACAAAACAGATGCTTTATACACATAAATACTTGTGTATAAATGTTCGTTACTAACCGTTCTATGAACAGGATTTAATTATAACTGCAGATCAATGACAGTGTGAAATAGCCTAAACCGTAACGCCTGCAATTATATAAAATAAATAAATAAATGAAGCATATATGAACACATACAGACCCTTACAGTCTCCGATATGTTACCAATTACAGAAAAACTACACGCAGCATACAATTAGTCCTTATTTGGCTTCAAAAACAACACGGAACATAATATAGCTCACAGTCAGGGCAAACCTCTCATCGGTATCTTTAATCTTCAGCAGCACATGTAACCTCTGTTAGATAGTAATTCCGAGCTCATAATAGTCCAAAGGGCGATGATAAGTATGTCAGTTTGTTCATCTTTTAGGCTTCTGAAACAATTTTCTCTTTGTTTTTTCTGGCTTTTTCTTTGTTTTTTCATACTTTTCATGCTTGTGTTTGTCCTTTTATGAAAGGATCGGACATCAGAAGTGCTTCTATAATCATGCGCACGTTTTTATCAGCAGCTCAAGAAGTTCTTTATTTAAAATATAGACGTGCACATGAGTGATCGCAAGCTTAATGCAAATGAGCTGTTTTTCCCTGCCCACTATTCCCACATGCGTGTCTGAGCCATTGAGATCGCTCACTATTGCTTTGATTCATGTAGCCTTCACGTAGATAAACACGACCCTGTTCTTGACTTCTTTTTAGTGGGACAAATTCAAACTAAAACATAAGGAGATAGTTTTTGATTTTAGAGAGAGAACACAAAGCTAAACTCATCTCATATTAAATAATGGTGAGCAAATTCAGTTGGTAACAAATTATAAATATTTGGGTGTGATGTTGGGCAATAAACCTAAGTGGGATGAATGGACTGACTGTGTAAGGAAAAAGCTTCAACAGAGAATGTGCTTCTTAAAGAAATTACTGTCTTTTAATGTTGACAACACATTGTTGATCATGTTTTATAGTGCTTTTATTGAAAGTATTAAAACATTTTGTAATCTGTTGGTATGGAAGTGCTTCTGAGACCCAGAAGACGTAACTGGGGAGGGTGGTAACAACAGCCAGTGAGTTGTTAAGAATAAAACTAAAGAGCATTGATAGTATATACAAAGAAAGCATACCAAAAATGTTATAATGATTGTCAATAATGAGAGACATCCTCTATCATACAGTACATCTTCCAATTGTTACCAACAGGTTGTCTATATTGTATATCGGATTTGGATTATAACAAACAGGAAAATCAAAGTAAAACTGAAAGCATTCAACCGATGCTATCAACCAGTAATGCCTCATTCACACTATCAGCGACTTTGTTGCTGCCTGCCACTCGGGGTGGAAATCTGCTGCAAACGCAGGGATGTGTAGGTCTACAGCACAGAGAATACAACTGGCCTTTGAGCTAGCTGAGAGATCATGTGAGCTCTACTGGGGCTCCTACTGGCTGTTGCTCAAGAAAGTTGCTCTTCGTTCGCATAAAGTTGACCCGGTCGACAACAGACGCTGTCGCACAAGCAGAAGCCGTTTATTCTTCGTTGAAATGAACGGTCGATTATCAATCGCTCGTAGTGTGAATGAGGCTTTAGACTTGGTGACATATTTGTTCCAAACCTCTTTCTTTCTTTTTCTTGTGTGTAACGCAAAAGGAGATATGTTTTTTTTTTCGTATCAGTAAACCAGTATCGACTGACTTTCATTGTAGAAAAAGAAAATACCATGTAAGTCAATGGCTACTGCTTTTTAACCTTCTTCATCTTCTTTTGCGTTCAACCGAAGAAAGAACCTGGAACAAGCAAAGACTGAGTAAACGTTGACAGAATTTTGATTTTTGTGTGAACTATTCCTTAAAAAAAGAATGTGTGGCTGCAGTGGTGAACATGAACAACGGTTATTTGCCCACATATATAATAAGGACAGAATCTTTCAAATGACTACAAAAGTGCTCAGCAGATCCTTCAAATCTCTATTGGCACCCCTAAAGTTGTCAAGGTTGAAAGAGAAAGAAAAATCAGTTCTGTTGAAGCGTGTGGTAGTGCAGGAATATTGATCGGATCAGTCAGTGTGGATGTGATGGAGATGAAGCGAGAACATTGGGCTTCTGCTGAGGGGGATTCAGAAGGATGAGGCAAAAAAAAAGCTCCACAGGAGGATGAGCAAAGTGGCAGCACCGCTGGACCTGCCAGTGGGAAATGAAAAGCACTTCTAGTTTCTGTCCAACAGCGGAAAAGAGAAAAAAAGGGATAAAGAATGAGAGGCAAAGGGAGAAGGACAGCAAAAGAGTGAGTGGCTCTTTTGCACATCCCAGTGAGCTGCATAAGGGCCAGAAAACTAGAGGCGATGAAAGCCGACTGGCATTGCACAGCGTTGGCTTTGTCTGGATTCTCGTTGACTGTAATCTTTGTGATGTTTTCATGGTGCTTGTTATACCTGAGGTGCAGCTGATTTAATGCAATATGATGCAAATGAACAGGAATGCCGGTGTGAGAGGAAATAATTGTCCTTATCAGCAGGTAGTTATTATTAATAGTTCATATTTATCATTTACATAGGAAAATGAAAATTAGGGCCGCATATATACATTTGTTTATCAATTATTTCCCAAATGATGTTTAACAGAGCAAGGCAATTTATCACAGTATTTCCCATAATGTTTTTTTCTTCTGGAGAAAGTCTTATTTGTTTTATTTCGGCTAATTTTACATTTTTTAAAAAACATTTTAAGGTCAAAATGATCAGCCCCTTGAAGCAATATCGTTTTTGATCACTGTTCTACAATGACTTGCCTAATTAACCTAACTTGTCTTTTTAACTAAGTTAAGCCTGTAAATGTCACTAAGCTGAATACTAGTATCTTGAAAAATATCTAGTAAAATATTATGTACTGTTATCATTCATTCATTCATTCATTTTTTTTTCGGCTTAGTCCCTCCTGTTAATCTGGGGTCACCACAGCGTAGTGAACTGTCAACTTATCCAGCAGCCTTATATGCAGCGAATGCCCTTCCAACTGCAACCCATCACTGGGGAACACTCATACACTCTCTTTTACACACATACAGTACACAAACCGGAGCACCCAGAGGAAACCTACGCGAAAACGGGGAGAACATGCAAACTCCACACAAAAATGCCAATTGACCCAGCCCTGACATCAACTGTAAGTAGGCTTAATCATTTTAATTACTTCACTTATGAAGAATCATGCTGTTATGTTTGTATTTGTGCATTTAAGTTATCACATACATATTTATTAAATTAGAGGATCTTCTCTGTGATATTTGAATTTTTTTAGTTTTAAGTTAGTTTATTTCCCTTTGCTTTTTTTTTCTCACGACTTGCTCGCTAAACTACAGAGCCAATCAGAGTTCTTTTCTTCACCATAGATGACAACACCAATGGACACATGCTTAATCTGATAAAAAAAACAAACAAAAAAAACATCCAATTGGATCGGTTACTACTGTGTGCAACACACAAGAATCAAGCTTACAGCTGCCTTATAACCAAAATAGAAATAAGACAAATTTAAAATTTTAAAACGGAAAAAAAAAACACTTTAGAAATAGTGTCTTTGTTATTTAACAAGTATTGCAATTAACTAATGAAAACAAACTATTTTGTTACCAGATAATTTAATTTTCTAATAATTCCCACACCTAAAGACATTGTTCAGATATCATATTATAATAAAATTTATTTACACTACCTGACAAAAGTTTTGTATTTTACCAATATAAAATATGATCATGCCTTGATTTTTAATAATCTAATTAGGAGAGTGAGGTCTGACTTTGCTTAGATAAAAGTCTTGTCACTTAACAGAAATAACGTACAGTATAGAATATAAAGTCATGGTGCAGTGGAAAAATAATTAATATTGTGTATGACTCCCATAAGCTTGGAGGACTGCATCCATACATCTCTGCAATGACAAAAATAACTTATTAATAAAGTCATCTAGAATTGCAAAGAAAGCGCTTTTGCAGGACTCCCGGAGTTTATAAAGATTCTTTAGGTTCATCTTCAAAGCCTCTTTTTTCAACTTACCCAAGACATGCTTAATAATATTCATGTCTGGTTACTGGGCTGGTCAATTCTAATGTGGAGGCTGAAGTATAAGGAGCGCTATCCAGCTTAAGAATTTGCCCTCTTCTGTGGTTTGTAATGTAATGGACAGCACAAATGTCTTGGTACCTCAGGCTGTTGATGATGTTATCCACTCTGCAGATCTCTTGGACGCACCCATATGGAGTGTAACCCAAAATCCTGATTTATTTTCTTCACCAAACTTGACTGATTTTTGTGAGAATGTTGGGTCCATGCGGGTTCCAATAGGTATTTTGCATCATTTGTGATGATTGGGATGCAGTTCAAATTTATTCGTTGGAAAAATCCACCATCTGCCACTTTTAAATGATCAACTTGAAGTCAAGTTATTATTTGTTACTATTACAACTGGGATCAACAACACAACTTTTGTCAGGTAGTGTATATAGATACTATTGGACATAGTTATATGGAGCTATATTACAATCAAGATTTGCCACTCTAGAACTAATTTAGTTCTGTGGTAATCTTACAATTGTTGCCCACCTTCAAAAGTTCATCAGTTAACCAAAATCAAGTATTCAACAGCTCTGTACTGTGTGTATATGTGCAGTATGTGTAAATGACATGGCAATGCAAAAACAATACTTTCTAATATTGGAATATTTGCAAAGGATAAATTGAAAGGGTATTGTAAAGTTCAGCCAAAATGATTTATCTAATAAGGCGGCATAATTTTAATTTCTTTATGAATCAACCTTCAGAAGAGAAGGATGTGATTGGCAGCTTAAAATGTTACTTTAGTCAAATAGACAGTTTACTGGGTTTAATACCGGCACCAATGCTTGGCCAGTCGTTTGTGCAGATTAAAAAATAAAAAAGCAATTATACAAGCTGAAACCAACAATGAAGCACACTTCTGGTGCAAGCCTACAGCAAAAGACCATTACAGCATTTGTGTTCAACATCCTCTTCATTAGAAATACCCTGCTGAGCCCTGATGTTTGCTTTCACCAGGACCAAAAGACCAGAAAAACACCCTTCTGTATCTAATCTACAGAGCTTGAACAGCTCCAGGAATTTGTTAAACGGTAATAAAGAGAAAAGCAAAGAGCAGAAGGGGATTTTGTTGTTTTTGTCGGACCCCCATGTTCAAAGCAGCACTGAAAGACAGATCCGGTTGGTCTACATCTCATTACACTATTCAAAGGGGATTATTTGTGCTACTATAAACTGGTCACCAAGGACACCATACTAAAGACAACAGAGGAGAAAATGCAGCCCCGATTTATGCCTGGTGGCTTTTACAACCTGAAGAGAAAACATCAAAGGGTTTACCCCTCGAAAAAAAATAAAAGAAAATTCTGTGATTAATACTCACCATCATATTGTTCAAAACAGCTGAGATCTTAATTTGTGTTCTGATGATGAATGAAGATTTTAAATAAAATCCGAGAGCTCTTCCTAGACAGTAATGATTATACGATATTCTAAGAAGTTTTAAAACAAAACTATAATCATATGAAGCTCCAAGAACACTTTGTGTGCTAAAAAAAAAAAAAAAAAAAAAAAAAACGGCTTTGTTTGCCATTGTCTTCTTTCCTACATTTGGACATGGTGTGCGTTTACTATGGGCTGTCAGTCCCTCCAAGATTTCGCAGGACTTTAAAAAAAATTGCTACCTAAAAATTAATGATTTTGCTGTGACTTTTCCAACACAGGCTCATTCTGAAAATGTAGCCGTACATACATTTTTGTTGATTGCGAATTATGTACCAGTACGTATGTCTGCATTTCATTTTTAAAACAAACGATACTGGGCGGTATGACACAGTTCATTTTCGTGCTTAACAGCTGACCACTTATCTCCGTATGGACTGCTTTCCCGCTGTTACCAGTTTGTCCAGTTAGCTCGCCATTTACATTGGTGGAATTAAGACGCAGTGAGGAGCTGACCATGACAACGGTTAATCAAGTAAAAAGTAAATAACAGTGTGAGAATGTGGTAAAATCAGAAAAAGTGCTAAAAATCAGGCGAGCCTTTTTTTCTGGATTGCTTTTTATAACTGTTGGTCCTGTTTAGGGAAGTGGTTGGGCGGGTCAGTACGTGCTTTTAAACATACTATTGGTTGGGTTTAGGGGAGGAGGAGGGTGGGTCAGTCGATTGGCCAGTTAGTCAGTGATTCAATCAGTTAGTCGAAAGCTAACTATGGTTGATTTATGCAAGAACAGCAGGCACGAATGGCACTTGCGAGAGAAATTTGAGATCTCAAAAATTGTACACAGCGACCTCTGGTAGATTCGCGAAAACAAAAACTGCAAACAAGCATAGCTCCTGGGACGTATTTGGCGTTCTCCAGAAATGTGAATAAAAGCAGTTTTTCAAAATTGAGCCTGGGTTGTTTTTTTTTTTTAAATTTGCAGCATTATTTTGTGTTGATTTACTGATTTATTTTGTATTTAATTAAAAAATATAGACCTTTTTCTTGGCTCCTGCATGGAGGGTGCCATAGCTAACAGCGTCTTCCGGTAGAATGTTTATAACTTCCGTTTACAGCATTTACAACTGGTAAATTGCACTCTGAAAATGGGTTTCAATAGCGTGTTACTGATACTCTGCTGGCTGATTTGCATGTTGATTCTAATCGGGAGCTGTTTATATTTCATTTAGTGTATTGTGTAGCATTCGCCACGGTATGTGTTTTTCAAAACGCCACCTTATTTTTACTTTGTGACACTTTAAATTACACAATTAAATCAGTGTGTTAGTGGGACAGTACAGGCTATGTGTGTGGGTTAAACAGTTTGGTGAATTACATTTGTTTGGGCTGGTTATATGTTTTTAAAAAGAGAGAAAATGATCACTTTAGAGATGACGAGGCTTCATTTAAACAACAGAAGATGCCGTCTGACAATGCTGTAGTTTTCCATCCTATTAGATTGCATTTTTTTAAATGATCAATCCTGGAGGTGGCGCTGATCATTATCAGTATTAGTTCAAAGATGTGAATAGCTGTTAAAATAGATTAAAACTATCATTTCAAAGCTGTCTAAATGTTTATACACATCAGCTGCCGACCGGAAGTTTTTAGCATTCTTCTTGCGCATACACGCAAAGCATAATGGGTAATTTTGCATTCTAAGAAAAAGGTCTATACCACAGACAAAAGTTTTTATTAAATATATTTTTATTACTCCTAGACATTGGGTTCTGTAACTTATAAAATAACACTTAATTTCAATATTTCATCTATAACTAAATAACAATAAAACCAGCCTGATCTCATAAGAAAACGTAAGTATTTTTTGTTTTGCCAGTTTAGTGGCTAATTCGTACGAATTCGTAGGAGTTCAGTCGTATGAAATTGAACGATTTTAAAAAGGAGGTGTGCCATTCCTAAACCCAACCGTCATTGAGGGATGAGTAAATCATACTAAATTGTACAAATTAGATCGTACGAATTCATATGAATTAGCCACTAAATCAAAAAGTTACGAATTGCGGTGAGATTGTGTTTATTAAAATAATTAACAAATCAATTATAAAACAAATAAAAACTAATAAAGTACATTTAAAGCAAACAAGTTAAAACAAAATGTGTATCCAGATGTGTGTATAAATGGAGTGTGCACAATCGCACAAAGATCAAAATCCATTGAATCATTGCACAGGTATAGTCTCTCATGAACGCCATCCCAGTAAAAAAAATATAATTCAAGAGGCCTAATAATTTTGACTTTAACTGTATATAGATAAATAGAAATGCAACAGATGCTGCTAATGTGAAAACCGGCTCGCTGCTCATGCGCTGTGCACTTACACTGCTTTTTGCCCTGCTAGCCCGTGCACTGTGAAAGAGGCCTGACACCATGCTTGTGTTATGTGGTGTGCCTGCAACAAGTCTTTAACTAATTTCGCTCACCTCAATTTGTCATAGTCTTTTGGAGTAATATTTGTTGGTAAATGCGACTTTAAGATTACTCATATTTAACATGTGGTGTCTTCTTCTGGTTATCCCTTATACGTATACGTTGTTGTTGTTGTTTGCCAACTTTATTTGTCCTCCCATAATTTCAGTTTAATTTTGATTGCATTGTTTTTATTTTGTGAATTCTTTTTTCACAAAATAAAGCATCTTGGTTATTTTGTAAACCACTGTTTTCCATGTTTAGCTTGGTGTAGCTTGTCAGATTTTGAATGATGAAGATTACATTATTTCTGCAGAAAAAAAAGTCAAGTGTTTATAAATTGTTCTCTATTTTTGAGCTTCACTTTATTGCATATTTATTGATGAAACTGCAGCTTATGTCTAGCAATACCCCTGATTGCTAGTCAGAATTTTTATAAAAGTTGCCCTTTGTATCACCATTTAAGGCCCCCTAAAGACTGGTCATTCATAAAAGACAAATTAAAATAATTTGTATAATCTCAATGGTAAGTTCAATAACGTTAGAACTGACCACCAGATTAGCACTGAAGCGGCAATAATCTTGGGGCACAGTAGCTAGGCTTCCATTTGGAAGTATCGCATGAGAAACGAGTAATGAAAACCGCAAAATTCACATTAAAATGCCCTAATTTACAGAAAAATATATATAATTCTAAAGGTGCTGTTGAATTTTCCCAAGATGTTGGAAACAACCAAAGAAATGCATCTATGCGAGAAAAAAACTAAATAATTAGTTTACAAATTAAGTTATGTGTAATAAAATGAAATGATAAAAGGAAACGTATTAAACACATGAAGAAAGGAAGGTATTGAAAGATAGTGAAATCCCAGACAGCAGCTGAAATCTCTCAGTAATTATTCAGTAACCCTCTGCCCTTCATCAGTGTAAATTGATATTAGCTGCTTCAGTCCAACATCTACATTGTCAGGATAAGGAAGATGAAACCAAAGTTTACGTTTCAGCAAGAGAACGATCCTAAAAACAGCCAAAATAAAGCGTCTTGATTATTTTGTAAACCACTGTTTTACATGTTTAGCTTGGTGTAGCCTGTCAGTTTTTGAATGATGAAGATTGCATTATTTCTGGAGAAAAAAAAAGTCAATTGTTTATAAATTGTTCACTATTTTGGAGCTTCACTTTATGGCATATTTATTGATGAAACTGCAGCTTGTAAAAGTGAAGCACAAACCATCTGTGACATACTTTCCTAGAACAAACCATCACTCATGTTGGGCATAAACCGCTTCAAAAGTCTGATGCTGACACACACGCACACAAAAAGAAAAACCTTTTAGGAGATTATATTTGACTGATATCTGTTTATAGGAAGTCATTATCGCTCTCGTTACTGCGCATTAGGTGTCGTTCTAAAGAGATTAAAATAAAGAGTATTAAGGTTTAAGCCTCAGATGAAATGCACCAGCTGATAGATGGTAATCTGAGTGAATGCAGAAGGCAAAGTTAAACCCGGTCTCTCGAATTTGTCATTTGCATTCATGACTTGTAGACATATATTTGAAGTCAGGAGGTCGGTCCACTGAGCGATGACCTCATTTCTTCAGACTTTAATAATACAGCTCTCACATATATCATCAAAGAGAAAGATCTCCCATGTACATTTGCACTTTTCTACCACTGTATTAGTTCTGGTTAGTTAGCATGTAAACAAAGTGACTGATTTGGAAGGACAGTTTGTTGGCTGGACTTTGACTGAGGCAGATGGAGCTGCTGACAAATGATGACACATTAGTTGTCATGAAATTTTTCAAGGAAGATTGCAAAGTGGGAGAAAGTATGAATGAATGCATGCATGAATGAATGCATGAATCAGTCAGTCAGTTAGTCAAACAACAACAATAAACAAACAAAAAACTTTAATTGAAAAATGAAATATTAGTTAGAATAAGATACAAGTGGCTGATTGCTCTATCAGAATGACATTTAAAAACAACATGTCAAAATATGTTCAAAAATTAAATTAATTTGATGTCAGTTGAATACTTTGATGTCTAAACAACATCTAATTGACATCTATCATTGGTGTCAAACATGTTTAAAATCTAATAATGTTTTGACACCAATACTAGATGTTATTTTGATGTTGTTTCGACATCAAGTTAGTTTACATGCATTGTAGGGATTCAAAATGCTATGTAAATTTAGAATTAAAACTTTCAGAAGAAAAACAAAATGTTCTTATATGATTATAATTTCTGTGTGGTTATTTTTGGTGGTCAAAAGGACATCAGTCTGTGAATGTCAAATGGACGTCAAGGTTTTGACATTAAACTGATTTGTATTTTTGACATGTTTTTAAGTGTTTTTGATGTCCTTTGACAACTGTACCGGCTGGGTAAAAGTGGTAGACAATAAAAGAAAAATGAATGAATAAATAAATATAAGATCAATTAACAAGAATAAAAAAAAAAAACAGCAACATATTAGCACATCACACCAGTCCTCAGGTCTTTACACTGGCTGCCAGTTACATTCAGAATAGATTTTAAAGTATTGTTACTGGTCTATAAATCACTAAATGGCCTAGGACCTAAATACATCACAGATATGCTCACTGAATACAAACCTAACAGATCACTCAGATCATTAGGATCATATAAACTAAAAGTTCCAAGAGTTCAGTCAAAGCAGGGTGAATCGGCTTTTAGCCACTACGCCCCTCGCTGCTGGAATCAGCTTCCAGAAATGATCAGATGTGCTCCAACATTAGGCACATTCAAATCAAGACTGAAAACACATCTGTTTAGCTGTGCCTTTACTGAATGAGCACTGTGCTGCGTCCGACAGATTGCACTATCATGTTTTTCTCTTCTTCTTCATTCTTTCATATAACATTTTACCTGTTTTTATGTTTTGTTTTGTTTTTACGCATTTTTATTATTTATTTTTATTTTTATTTTACTTGTTTCTTTTATTATTGTTTATGTAAAGCACTTTGAATTGCCATTGTGTATGAAATGTGCTATATAAATAAACTTGCCTTGCCTTGCCTAGTGGGAATAAAAAATAAATTAATTTGTTACGCTTTACAATATAATGTTTAATTAGCTAGTTATGTATATGCAAACATTGAATAATACTTTTATTACCATTTTTGTTTATCGTGGTAAACATTAGCTAATGAAAAAGAACTTGTTCATTGTTAGTTCATGGTAATTCATAGTGGCATTAAAGATGCTGTAGGTGATTGTCTTCTGAAGCATTTTTTGTTGTGCTGGTCGAAAGTCTCTTCACATTCCACTAGTAAAGATTAAAGTAAATGATCTAAATGTATTTATATGTATTTTTATATTCTGGTTAAGGCATAAAACTAAAAAATGTTCATCTAATTAAAATTCGTCCGGCCGATAATCCCCATATTTCTGATAAGTAGCCCAAACTGTCTGTCAACAAATGTAGATTTGGACACAAGTGACAATGGTCCTGAATCAATATTGGATTTACTTTTGCAAGCTGGAGGAAGGATGACACCATGGCTGAAGTATTTCTTTTAGATAGGTAATGCTATGTTTTAAAAGTATTTAATCACGCAAAGCTGATTTAGCGGAAAGTAGATTTTGTTGTTTTATGAATGGGTTATATGCAAAGAAGTGTTGTTCAGCCACTGAAATCTTCCGGTGATAGATTGATGACTGTTTTCAGTTTCAAAAGCGACCTTTTACAGCATCGATAATGTAGATTTTTATTTAGTTTAACAACAGAACATAAGTAAATACAACTTTAAGTAAAAAACGCCTAACCTGCTTTACTGAGGTGAAGTTGGTTTTTGTATTCAGATTGGTTAATTTTTTAACAAAGACAACCTGTGATGCAGTCCTTATTGTTTACTGTGCAACTTGGAATATTCGGTCAGTAATAGCATGGCAAGTGTAGATTAGTAAAAAGTGACAAGTTTTGCTTGCTACACCACTAAAAAAAGTGCTAGATATAATACAGCTTTTTTGTTCAGAATTGTAGTATTATAAAGTACTATAAAGTTTTCTAACTGGCGAATGACGTGAACTAGTGGGTCTCTGTCATCATTAATGTGCGCGTTTAATTTTTCTCCACAAGTAAAACTTGCACTGTAAAAAAATCCCTTTAAATTTACGGTAAAAAACTGACAGCTGTAGTTGCCAGAAATTTACCGTAAAAATACAGTAGAATGCTTTTCAGCTTATGGTAGCAATAACCGTAAAATTTACAGGAGAAAAAATGTAAACTGTGGTTGACAAAAATCCACTGTTAAAAAATATGGTAGAGCCGGTTTCACATTAAAATTGTCAAAGCGTTGACAAAGCGTTGACCGGACTGCAATGATAAAAAGGTTGAGGATCACTGTTTTACTGTACAGCGCACATACTCACTCATTTCCACTATACATACAATATATGCACTTACAGTATTGACTGATACAGTACATAAACATTCAAGAAGACCTCAAAGTGTCTCATTTAATGTTTATCGTTTAGATTATGAGCACTTCAATCATGAGGGTGAGTGTGCATGTTGCAGCATTAAAATATTTAGTAGCGTTGACAAGAAATAATTGCATCATATAAACATAGCCATTACATTTACATACAGAATTAAACATAGCTGCTGAGGGAACAACTGTTAAACATTGCACCTGCTAAGCTTTTCCTTACAAATGCTTATGATGTTTTAAACCCAGAAATGGTCCATTCATCATGAAAGCCTTAAGCCTTTCAGTTATAAGACTAAGAGACTTTAAAACCTAAGTAGCATTGTCAGCATTTGGCAAGTTTTGTATCGTAATTAAATGCTAATTACGTAGTTACAGTTGTATTTAAATTACTTTTTATAATTAATTTGTTTGAAAAGTAACTTCTTTACTCAATACATAATTTATCTACTTGAATAAATACTAAATATCCACAACTGTAGGTAGAAAATTAAAATTTAACTATTAATTGTTTAACTTAGAGTTAAAAAGAACTTTTAGGTTGAGGGCACAAAGAAAAATTATATGTTTTACATATATTTTTTTTAATTATTATTATTATTTTTACTGCTTTTTTTACGTTTGTACAGTATTTAAATATTATATGTATTGCTGTTATGGCCCATAATGTCTTTTTACCATTCTTCTTTAAAAATGATATTTTATTTGACTTTGTTTAGTTTGTTTATTTTATTTGATGGTTTAGTGTTATTGATATATTTTGTATTATTAGTGTTTATGTCCTTAATATTGTTGTTGATATTATTGTAGAGGTAATAATTGTACAGTTTGATTCAGAGGAGTAAAATGTGAACTAATTTAATTTTCTACTGATAGATTGGAGCAACTGATGTCTTGCTGTTTTTTTTTATATTTGATACTGTATCTCCCTGACTAATATAAACTAAAAATAACAATTAATTTTAAACAACACGTATCAAAACACAACCCATTTAAAACAAATGACACCATATTTCTATATATAGGCATATTATGTATGGGAATTGTTTTCCAGAGATGGGTTGTGGCTGGAAGGGCATCCGGTGCATAAAACGGGCTGATTAAGTTGGCGGTTCATTCTGCTGTTGCGACCCTGGATTAATAAAGGGACTAAGCCGAAAAGAAAAAGAATGAATATTTATATATATATATATATATAGGAATTTTTAAAATATGCATAATATATAAATAGGCATCTGCTTTTCTGAAATATTTTATTGTTTCTCAAGCTTGTGCAATTGTCGGACAAATAAAATATTCTTTAATCGAAATACATATTACAGATCCCCTAGTTTTCACAATTTTTGGGGGGCTGTAAAAATTACTGATTTTGTGGCGGTAATTCCCAGAAATTTGCAGACAATTTTGCAATTTAAAAAATATATATAAATGACTAATTATATATATATATTTCGGTCTCTTGTCAAGACAAGATCTAAAACGGGAGGGTTTAAGCTAAAGGAAGTTTGTATAACTCTTATCCACGATCTTACTTTATCTCAGATTTCACTCACTGGAGCATCTGACATCATGTACCTTACGCATACTGTAGGATAAGCGTTAGGACTTCCCCTACTGCAAAACACCTAAAACACGGATTGTCGTAAGACTCATGGCAGGAAAGCGGTTACTCTCGTTAACTGCAGGTAAAGAGTTAAACAAAAAAATTTATTGATTTGACACACACCATAATATCAGCCATACATATACAGCACAAATAATGTCCGTCAACTTGGTCATGTCCAGCAGCCGTAATTCGTGATCCAATCTCCGTTCGTCTGTTCCATTGCTCCGTTTGTTAGATGTTTGCTTCAACTTTCTTTTGTAGTCTGAAGTGCATCAAACGCATAAAACACAAAATTCGCATCACTGGATCTCTATATCTCATATTTGCTAAGACTTCACATGTTAATCCCTAGCCCTTCATCTGCATCTGATTACTGCACAAGTTGAAAACTCCCAACATTTTATTTGTGATTATTTTGCGTTTAAAATAAGAATTTTGCTGGATTGCAAAACTGTATATATTTGCATATACCTATATTGCATAAAAGATATTGTAATTTCCTGAATATCTGGGACCAAATATCAACAGTTATTTAACATTTAAATTTAACATTATTTTCACATTACTCAGTTTGTGCATGTTTTTTTAATGCGCATTTTCATTAACCGTTTTTATGAGCATATCCAAAATGTGCATTAATAAAGGTGGATGGAAATGTAGCTGATGACTCTGCTTTTCTAAATTTTCATTCATTCGTTCATTCATTTTCTTTTTAGCTTAGTCCCCTTATTAATCCAGGGTCTCCACAGTGGAATAAACCACCAACTTATCCAGCACGTTTTCATGCAGCGGAAGCTATTCCAACTGAAACCCATCTCTGGGAAACATCCATCCACACACATTCATTCATACACACACTCGTACACCACAGACAATTTAGCCTACCCAATACACCTGTACCGCATGTCTTTGGACTGTGGGGGAAACCAGACACCCGGAGGAAACCCACGAGGACGCAGGGAGAACATGCAAACTCCACACAGAAACGCCAACTGACCCTGCCGAGGCTCGAACCTGCGACCCAGCGACCTTCTTGCTGTGAGGCGACAGCACTACCTACTGCGCCACTACGTCGCCCTGTCTAAATTTATACTTTATATTATCACAAACTAATTTCTTACAATTATCTAGCAAATATTTTTGTATTGCTCTGCTTCTCTGAATTGATTTATATAGAACTGACTTTGTATTCAATATTTAAAACAAGTATATTATCAGTGATTGTAAATAATTTAGCTAAAAGTGAAAAGTAACCCTTATTTTTCTGCAAAAAATGTATTTCATTATAGTGCACTGGCGGTTCATTCCACTGCGGCAACCCCTGACGAAAAAAGTACTAAGCCGAAGGGAAATAAATAAATGACACTGAAAGAAATTATTGATTGCAAATTGTTGCAAACAATTTATATAAGCTAAATTTAAATAAACAAATTAGGTTGAACATTACTACATTTAATTTGCTTATAATTACAATTACATCCAAAGATACCTCTCCTTCATTCACTTTTGGTAAATGTAGCCATGGCCAGGTAGAGTTGACGTCATCAGGCGGTACCCAATGATCATTGGGTGTTTCAACCCTAAACTGCAACACCCACAACATTGGTGGTTCAGCGGTGGCCAAATCAATGCCCATCAACTCCCCTTGGCTTCAAGCTAAGCTCCTCTCTCCTGCTCCATAACCAGCAAGAAGCTCTCTCTGCTGCCTCCCCATCCTGCGAACAGTTATCTTTCTCTCCTTCCCTATCCCCCCAGTGGCTGTAAGCATCCTCCATACTGACTGGACAGGAAGTCCTCTACAGCTGACCTCGACTGGGAAGAGCCATGCCTGCCAACCTTTCTCCCTGCAGTCATGCAAGAGGTCCTGGTATTTGGCACTCTTCATCTCAAACGTTTGCTCACAAACCTCCCCCCACGGGACTGTAAGAATGATCTTCTTTGCCTCTTCAGACCACAGTACTGCATCTGGTCCTTAGGGTTGTCTGGACAACCGGGGGGAATCGCAGTCTTTCCCTCAGGTCTTCCTTCATTTTCCATGATTGGGCCTTTTGCAGCAGATTGGTTCTTGTTGTTACTGTGGTTGGTGGCTTTTGACCCGCTCTTACAAACTTGATTGATGGTGTTGCTCTCCTGTGTGTTTGGCGTTTCTTGCGTCTCTCTTGCTCTAAGATGTTAGCGAGTGTCATGAGCACCTTGTCATGGCGCCACCTGTATCTACCTTGGGCAAGTGCTATTTTACACCCTGACAGGATGTGTGCCATGATACCCCTCTCCCCACACAGCTTGCACAATTGGTCTTCTCTTAACTTGTGCAAGTTTGTCGAAGTTGGGAGTGTGTCATACACTGATCCTAACAAGATCGAGATACAGAAAGGTTTTAATCTCCAAAGATCTTCCCATGTGATCTTCCTCTTGGGTGGGTCCCACTTGATCCATGCTCCCTGGGATGCTAGCTCCTTGCCCTTCGCCCTTCCTCCTCCAGGCTCCATACCTCCTCCTGGATCATCGCCCTTCTATGCTTGTATCCCGCCTTCCTCCATTGCTGAGTATAGGAAGTTCCAAGACTCTGTATTCCTGTTCATGGCATTCCAATAATTGTGTGTAATTGTGTGACAATGTGTAATTGAACACATACACATGTCCTTTTTAACAAACAACAACAGTCCATTTCTCAATGTATGTGTTTTTAATATATTAAAATGTGGTAAAGCTGAAAAACTGAGCTGTATTTTTATATTATATAAATTTTCTATTTATTAATAATATTATTACATTTTTATTTTTTATGTTTTTATATAAATTGTGTGTTGCAGACCTCTTGGCCAGGTCACTCTTGTAAATGAGATCTTGATCTCAATGGGTTTTTATCTGGTTAAATAAAGAAACATAATAATAATAATAATACTTTGTGTAATAAACAATAGCATGTCATTTTATTTCAGATGTTTACTATTTGAATCAATTGCGTGTCACTACAAGTATTCATGTCATAAGTCAGTACAAATCTTAAACAATTTCAGAATAAGAATAAAGACAAACACTACTAAATACAGTGGTGAATGTTCCTCAACAATTGACTGAACAAAACAACTATTAAGCACGCATCAGTGAAATAACCTTTGGTGAGTGGCTTAATGATACTGTGTCTAATTTGAAGCTAATTAAGTCATAACAGCGTGATGTACAGGCTTTCGTGCACTTGTTGTTTTCATCGTCTGCCATGCAATGCTGACCAGATTGATATTCACAGAGCAGTCATTCCACGGCTCGCTCCTTCAGTGCTGGCAAAACTCTTCATTGATTTCCAAGAGGCCCAGTAAATGACCTGTAGCCCATCTCTGGAATTGCACTGATTGTAAATTGAGGGCCATAAAGAAGGTGCTGCTTGTTTTTTTTTTTTTCTTCATGGAATGTGAAATGGCAGAAAACAGAGTTTCTCTGTGATGGCAGTCGTTTTGGAGCTCTGTAATTAAAGAGGTGCACTGCAGGATGAGCTAATTAAGTTAATCGTAATGGTTATCAAACATTTACTGTATGCTGTGGAAAAGAAGATTTCTTTAAATTTAGGACACTAATCTTATTGCTTTCTCTTGTTCTTCGTTGAATTGCACATGTAAAAGTTTTTTTTGGGTTGTATGTGTAAGAGTTTTACTATGTTTGAGAACTGTCAGTCAATCAAAAACTTTTTATATTAAATTGAGATGAGCAAACATTAAAATAAACAATAACCCAGCGTTTCTTAAGGTCTTTGCACACTGAAGTTACAAGTTTTCACAAGCGTTTTTTTTTTTCTCTTCGTATTCATATATGAAATATGTGTCACGTAAACAAACCTTGGCACACTGCGTTTGATGCATAATTATTAATCCATTATAAAAAAATGCTAAACATTTTAAGGTCAGTTCAAGCCATGATACTTAGTTCTTCTCTCTTTTCCAAAGCAGAAATTGACAGAGAAATGGGCTACATATTCTGTTCCAATACTGCGTTGAGGAAGGAGAGTCATCATCAAAGACCTGCACTCTGATTAACCCCAAATGCAAAGTTTATTTCAGGAAAGCAGTGAAATTTTGACATTATTTGTATTTAAACAAATCCTGAACAAAGACTGGCAGTACCTATTGACATTATAATAGATTGCGGCCGAAAGCGGACCACGAGACTACAAGCTTTCTATTATAACGTCTATGGGCAGTAGGTCAAATGTATGGACACACACATATGCACACCTAACAGCAGCAAGACAAAGGTGCAACAGTCACTGAATCTAGGATATAGGGGTTTTCAACTGTCCGCCACATTCTCTCTTTATTTTATGTCATAAAGTTAGCTGTACCTCAAGTGACGGCATTCTGTATTTAGCTTTTCACTGTATGGTGGCTCTAAACTGTCAAAACACCTTTCAAAGCAATTTTTCGGATGCGAAAAGCGGATAAAACTGAACTCGGTACGAATTTTTTTATGATGGATGAAAGGTTTGAATACAATGTGTGAATACGATTGACACAATTTGAGGTTGAATTAATTTTTTAACATGAAAATTACAGACGAGAATTTCGGATTCAGTGCGCAATAACCTTTAGAGTGGAATGCTAACATGTTGACATGAATATTGCTATTTTCTATGTTTTCTAAACATTTAAACTGTCCAATATTAAAAAAAATGTGTATATATATATATATATATATATATATATATATATATATATATATATATATATATATATATATATATGTGTGTGTATATATATATGTGTATATGTTTATATATATATATATATATATATAATAAGTTAATTAGGCAACTAGGCAGGTTAGGGTAATTAGGTAAGTTATTGTATAACAATTGTTTGTTCTGTAGACACAAAAATATATAGCTATCGAAAAAATATCTAGCTTAAATGGGCTAATAATTTTGTCCTTGAAATGGTGTTTAAAAAATTTAAAATAGAATATTTTTCTAGCCAAAATAAAACAAATAAGACGTTCTTATAAGGCAACAACACTTGCCTCCATATAACCCATTCATAAAACAATTCAATCTACATCAGTTTTGTGTGACTAAAATCGTGTTAAAACATAACATTACCTGTCTAAAAGAAATACTTCAGCCATGGTGTCGTCCTTCCTCCAGCATGCAAAAGTAACTCCAATATTGATATATATATATATATATATATATATATATATATATATATATATATATATATATATATATATATATATATATATATATATAAATATATATTTTTTTTATTAGGTTGTTTTATTTACTTTATATAATACAGTAATTTGTTATAGTAATAGTGTAAATATATAATTATAATCATAGTAATAGTAATTGTAAGTGAACTTGAAAACTACAATGATTAACTTGAAACTCTTACCTTGTAATTATGTCTGCCAAAGACTACACTTGCACTTATTTAGTGATGTGTGATGTCAAAAATACCTCGGTAGATGATTACTAAATCTACATCATTGCGTAAAGCTCTTATGCAGGTTTTGTCAAATACTGCTAAATGATAATAATACAAACTTTGAAAGCAGGAGGGTCTTAAATGTCTGCATGTCAATATGAAGTTTTCAGCGTCAACTGCTTACATCCACGAGATCCACAGCTCATGAGTCACTGCTGAGCATTTCAGAGCAAATTCACACGATCTGCAGTTTCATAGCACAGCAGTTACAGACGGAGTAAACTCTCCCACAAAACACTGACTCATCAGAACTAAGACATCACGGCTTATGGGACATCAGAGATCCTGAACAAACACTTCAAATACTTTCAGACTTCTTGAGTCAGATTACAGCAAAAATGTTGCTTTCTGTTATTTGTATAGTGCCTGTGAAATCTAAATTGACAATGTTTATTTTGCTAGTGCACATTGCTATTCTATAGGTGAACAGTTAATCCTTGCAAGTTAATCTGCTGAAATTTTTTTATGATAATCTTAAATCAAAGTCTGAACATTTGCTTTTGTATTTGGAGTGGTGGTCCTTCTCTGTTGATGTCAGTTTGACGGCTTCTGCCACGCCCCTCTTACTGTTAGTGTAAGTGAATGATCCACAAAATGAAAGCTCCGCCCCCTACTCAATATTCTTTTTCAATTGGAAGTATATTAACATTCTAAAATAAAGTATGAGTTTATGCGGACTTTAGCACAGAATTTACAGTATGTCAATCTATTTTCTTTTAGGCTGCATTTACACTGCAGATCTTGATTCCGATCAATTCCGATTTTGGGACTGTATCCCTTTTTTTTGATGACCTGCTTACATCATCTTTTAAAAGTGACTCGTATCCGATCGTCTGTATTTACACTGCAAAGGCGCAATGACCAGGAAAAAAAAAAGAGGGCGCTAATTAATTAATTATGTAATCTGTTCGCAGCTTTTGACAAGCTGTTTTACTATAGTTTATGAAAGAAAGGTTCTCTTGTCCATCTTCTTTTGATATAGGCTTTTTAAAAACATTTCGGCATCTTAATGTAATGTCCATGGAGTGATTTATGCACTTGAATTAGCTATGCACTAGTTTTATATCAGTTTATATTGGTTACGTGGCAGACATTGCGTTCTCTCGCTCTCGTTAACATGCTGAAACACCTTTGCTATATGACAATATAAAAGCTTGTTCCACATATGAACAAGGCCTGAATCTGATTTGAGTAAATCGGAATACATGCGATTTGTTCCTGCTTACACATACATTGGCCAAATCCAATCTGTGCCACATGGGACAATAAAAAAAAACTCGGAAATGAGTCACTTGAACAGCGCAGTCTTAGTCTCCAATTTTGTTAAACATTTTTTTAATGTACCTGTTTCTACCTTATATGATCGTTTTTAGTAATTTGATGACATGGTAGATGACATTAACATATGTTCCAATCCATCTTGTGAACATTGTGTTCATATTTCAACTCTTTCCTCTTATTTTGTTACTCTCATCACTTGTGTCAGGGTGTTGTCAGGGTTGGTGATGGGAAATGGGGAAAAAGGAGCGAGGACTCAAATGCAGGGAAATGGGATTTTATTAAATAATAAAAATAAAATAAAATGCAAAATAAACTACCCCGAGGGGGAAAACATTAACAAAACAAATACATACACATACAAACAGGACTGGGCAGACTGGCAAGGATGAGGACTGGAAACACAACAGGACTAGACTTCAAACGACGAAATGTGATGTCGAACTGGCACAGGACAGCAAAAGTGAGGGGTATATAAACTGTAGAAAATTAACACACAAACAGGTGAACACAATTAACTAATAATGGATTAACAAGGAGGGTGGGACAAGACAATAGACGGGAGAGCGCATGACACAGAGAGACAATACAAGCCATGCGCTCACATAACACAACAAGAACATGCAGCCAATGAGAGAACTCATTAACCGCATATTCATGACAACAAACAACACTGAAGCACACGACAAAAGCACGTGACCACAATGTAAACACCGAGCCACGTGCTTTGACAAGAGACGCAAGACACGAGCACACGATAGATAAACACCCTACCGTGCGCTCACACTTAAGCAACGCACATGCTTCATCTCAGCGCCAACCAAAACTGAAACCAACTAGACGGAGGCGCCGAGAATAAAGCAGCGCGCTGCTGACAGAACAAACACAAACACTAGTACAAGAGCGCGCGCGTCTGAGGGACGCAGAGCGTGCGCGGCCACATCAAGTGGCAGCGCGCACACTCTGCGTACACCCACGACGGCGCGCGCGCACACAGAGAAAGAAACAGGACCAGACATGGAGTAGTGTCAGAGCTCTGCCACCAAAACAAGAATTTACAAGACCAAAGTGGCAGAACCCTGACACTAGCCCCCCCCAAAAGGGACGCCACCACCTGGCGTCCCTAAAGGGAACATCCAACAAGGTACAAGACAGACAAGAAACACCACAAGACAACAAAACAGGCAACATCAACAAACACAAGACAGGGAGGTGAACAGGCAAGACATGAAGGGGGGGAGGGAGGGGAGCCAAGTCAGACCCAACACGACAAACAAGGGAGGGATGGGAGGGCAAGACAAGGGAGGATCAGTCCAGGGTGGGACCGGAGGAACTGTCCAGGGTGGGTCCAGCGGGTCGAGAGCCCTAGCAGGGAACCAGGGTGGAGCCGGAGGGTCCGTCCAGGGTGGAGGAAAGGAACACCAGGGAGGAGCAGGAGGGACGACCCAGGGAGGGTCTATGAGGGGAAACAAGACCAGAGGTCTGTGGGGGGCCGGCAGGGCAAGGAGCCGGGCTGGGACCGGCAGGGCTAGACGTCTGGTTGGGGCCGGCAGGGCAAGGAGCAGGGCTGGGGCCGGCAGGGCAAGACGTCTGGTTGGGGCCGGCAGGGCTAGACGTCTGGTAGGTGCCGGCAGGGAAAGGAGCCGGGCTGGGGCCGGCAGGGCTAGACGTCTGGGTGGTGCCGGCAGGGAAAGACGTCTGGTAGGTTCCGGCAGGGCAAGGAGCCGGGCTGGGGCCGGCAGGGCTAGACGTCTGGTAGGTGCCGGCAGGGAAAGACGTCTGGTAGGTGCCGGCAGGGAAAGGTGCCGGGCTGGGGCCGGCTGGGCAAGACGTCTGGGTGGTACCGGCAGGGCAAGGAGCCGGGCTGGGGCCGGCAGGGCTAGACGTCTGGTAGGTTCCGGCAGGGCAAGGAGCCGGGCTGGGGCCGGCAGGGCTAGACGTCTGGTAGGTGCCGGCAGGGAAAGACGTCTGGTAGGTGCCGGCAGGGCAAGGTGCCGGGCTGGAGCCGGCTGGGCAAGACGTCTGGTTGGGGCCGGCAGGGCAAAAAGCAGGGCTGGGGCCGGCAGGGCTAAACGTCTGGTAGGTGCCGGCAGGGAAAGGAGCCGGGGTGGGGCCGGCAGGGCTAGACGTCTGGGTGGTGCCGGCAGGGCAAGACGTCTGGGTGGTGCCGGCAGGGCAAGACGTCTGGGTGGTGCCGGCAGGGCAAGGAGCCTGGCTGGGGCCGGCAGGGAAAGACGTCTGGGTGGTGCCGGCAGGGCAAGGAGCCGGATTGGGACCGGCACTGAGCGGCGCTCAGGGGCTGGAGCCGACACTGGAGGGCGCTCAGGGGCTGGAGCCGACACTGGAGGGCGCTCAGGGGCTGGAGCCGACACTGGAGGGCGCTCAGGGGCTGGAGCCGACACTGGAGGGCGCTCAGGGGCTGGAGCCGACACTGGAGGGCGCTCAGGGGCTGGAGCCGACACTGGAGGGCGCTCAGGGGCTGGAGCCGACACTGGAGGGCGCTCAGGGGCTGGAGCCGACACTGGAGGGCGCTCAGGGGCTGGAGCCGACACTGGAGGGCGCTCAGGGGCTGGAGCCGACACTGGAGGGCGCTCAGGGGCTGGAGCCGACACTGGAGGGCGCTCAGGGGCTGGAGCCGACACTGGAGGGCGCTCAGGGGCTGGAGCCGACACTGGAGGGCGCTCAGGGGCTGGAGCCGACACTGGAGGGCGCTCAGGGGCTGGAGCCGACACTGGAGGGCGCTCAGGGGCTGGAGCCGACACTGGAGGGCGCTCAGGGGCTGGAGCCGACACTGGAGGGCGCTCAGGGGCTGGAGCCGACACTGGAGGGCGCTCAGGGGCTGGAGCCGACACTGGAGGGCGCTCAGGGGCTGGAGCCGACACTGGAGGGCGCTCAGGGGCTGGAGCCGACACTGGAGGGCGCTCAGGGGCTGGAGCAACCCTCGCAGAAGAGGCCTTTCTCTTCCGCCTCCGCTTTTGGGTGCGGGTTAACCCTTGGGGGCTGGACATGGACCAGGAGATGGTGCTGGTGGTGGTGGTGAGAGGGGTCCATTCCCCCTCCAGGATCTCCCTCTCCATCCTCAGACAGGAATAGTCCACCACCTCCCAAAACGTCCATGTCCTGATATCACCCAGCTCCTCCCAATCGAATGGCTCATCCAATCCAGCCAGAAAGATGTGGATGAGGGTGGTCTCACTGAACCCAAGCCCCCGGACTGCCTCAAGAAGATCTTCGGCGTAGATGCCAAAGGGGCGATGGTTCTGCCTGTGAGACAGTCCTCTGGCTGGGGGTTGGTCGATGGGTCCTTCTTGCTGGGAGCAAGCTGGGCGCAGAAATAGTCCCATTTCCGCTGAGTCCTCTTTTTGGTCAGTTCGTACTGTCAGGGTTGGTGATGGGAAATGGGGAAAAAGGAGCGAGGACTCAAATGCAGGGAAATGGGATTTTATTAAATAATAAAAATAAAATAAAATGCAAAATAAACTACCCCGAGGGGGAAAACATTAACAAAACAAATACATACACATACAAACAGGACTGGGCAGACTGGCAAGGATGAGGACTGGAAACACAACAGGACTAGACTTCAAACGACGAAATGTGATGTCGAACTGGCACAGGACAGCAAAAGTGAGGGGTATATAAACTGTAGAAAATTAACACACAAACAGGTGAACACAATTAACTAATAATGGATTAACAAGGAGGGTGGGACAAGACAATAGACGGGAGAGCGCATGACACAGAGAGACAATACAAGCCATGCGCTCACATAACACAACAAGAACATGCAGCCAATGAGAGAACTCATTAACCGCATATTCATGACAACAAACAACACTGAAGCACACGACAAAAGCACGTGACCACAATGTAAACACCGAGCCACGTGCTTTGACAAGAGACGCAAGACACGAGCACACGATAGATAAACACCCTACCGTGCGCTCACACTTAAGCAACGCACATGCTTCATCTCAGCGCCAACCAAAACTGAAACCAACTAGACGGAGGCGCCGAGAATAAAGCAGCGCGCTGCTGACAGAACAAACACAAACACTAGTACAAGAGCGCGCGCGTCTGAGGGACGCAGAGCGTGCGCGGCCACATCAAGTGGCAGCGCGCACACTCTGCGTACACCCACGACGGCGCGCGCGCACACAGAGAAAGAAACAGGACCAGACATGGAGTAGTGTCAGAGCTCTGCCACCAAAACAAGAATTTACAAGACCAAAGTGGCAGAACCCTGACAGGTGTCTGTTGTGTCTAAAAAAAAAAAGAAAAAAAAGTTGGTAAATCAATGTAGAGAAATATAAGGCCCTTAAAAATATTAAAACGTCTTAAATGCTATTTTGCAAAGTATTAAATTGTATATAAGTTTTGATTATGCAATGTATGGTTGTATATTAAAGTTTGCCTAAATGAAATCTGCGAACATCAGGATGCTGTGTAGTTTATGAAATCAATGAAATCCTACTAGATTTGACATCATGCTGCTTTGTTTACTGCAGTAACCAAGACAAAACCATCATTTCTGAACTTCTATAGGTGCCAACCTGTTGAATTAGCTAGATTTTATAGATTTTTACTCAGTCAGTATAAGAATAATGTTTTAGTTTTGGATTCATTTCTTACATTAATATTTAGTAAATATACTGTAAGTTTAAAATCTTGCCAGTGTTTCCGGTTTCAAATGGCTTACAAACAAGAAGGAAAATAGGTTAATTAGATTACACTTTAAGGTGCAGTTTTTGCTATTAACACAACATTAACAGACTTTCAGCTCAATAAATTTCTAATTAGATGATTATCATGAGTTAGTAAGGTAGTAGTTGTGTTAAGGTATTGCTTGGATTTATAAGTACAAATAAACATCTAATATTTTAATAATAAGCAGGTAATAAAGCGTTATTCCAAATTAAAATAATGTGGATAGCAGTTATGACAATAATATCCCATAAAGATGTTTTCAGTCAGTGTTTTTTTTTTTCCTTGGGCTGTTCAAAACAAATGTAACTTGTTGTAAACAATCTGATCAAAGACATTTTTAACTATTTCAGTAAGTGGTTGAAAGTTAACAAAACTCAAAACATGTTTACACCTATTTTTACCATTATCATTAGCAAAATGGAGCCTTCGACTAAAGGAACATGTCAACTAACTCATCAAATTATTATTAGATTTTCAGAACTAATAATCTCTCATGTGATTTAGGTACAAATAATAAGCTCTTTATATATAATAGTAGTTGTAATAGTAGTTCTTTAATTATTAAAAAATAAACATTAGAGAAACACCTAATAAAGTCTTAGCAAAATATTATATTTTAAATGTCTGAATGTCATTTCAGTCTAAGAAACTATTCTTAAAATATACTTTTTGTGCTGTTTGTGCAATTGCTTTTAACCATCTGGTGAGTTTAAGTGGCTGAATAAAGTCAGTTTACCTCGGGTTCACACAGGTGTCCTGGCAGAGTTACTACAGGTGGAAACTCAGTATAATTAAACTATGAACTATAATTACCTGCATCCAATAACAGACAGAACTTCTCTAAATTGTTCTTTTTGTGATTTGTTTGTTCGAAAAAGCATGAGTTCAAAATCCTACTTCTACAAAAAATATATAATAATAAAAAAAAAATCGTAATAGTTGTATTTCCTGTTGAAAACAACAATCTGCTCTCTAGTTACATATAAAGGACAATCATTTTTAATTATGCTGGGTTCCAAGTGCATTTAGTTTGTCTGTTTTTATAATCACTCTTACATTCAAATTTCAATTGTATTACATTAACTTTTTGTGGAATGTAAATTATCTTTAGACCTAAAAGAACCATTAATGTCAAAAAAGACAACCCTGGCTCATTCAAACATTTCACCCTTATATACATTTCTGGAGAGCACCAAATACATCCCAGGAAGTACCTTTTTTTTTTACGAACCCACCAGTCCACCAGAGGCTGCTGTGTACACTTTTTAAGATCTTAAATATCTCTCACGAGTGCCATTCACGCCTACTCTTCTCTCTTAAATCCACCAAAGACTGCTGTCGACTGATTTGACCGATCAAGTGGCCTCCCTAAACACAATTAACAGTGTTTTCCAAAGCACAGATTCACCAGCGCCCACCCACTTCCCTAAACCCAACCGACTGTGTTTTCAAAACCAAAGCAGAAAAATAAAAGCTCTTTTGGCTGATTTTTACCACATTTTCATTCTGTTATTTACTTGTTTATTATATTTTTTGCCTTAATTTTTTTCTTTGTCTTACCTGCTTTCTGGAAGTGTTCTTTGTTGGACTCGTACCCCATCGTCACAGTCAACTCTATCTCTCCTTAAGGCGTTCATATGGAGGCAAGCGGTCAGCTGGTAAGCGCAAAAAGGAACAGCATCATACCATCTCATATCTTTCATTTTAAAGAAGAAATGCAGCCATACCTACCTCTGGCTACATAACTCGCGATCTCCTAAAAATGTGTAGGGGTACGTTTTCAGAATGTGAGCCTATGTTGAATTCATACAGTCATCAATGCTTTTTTGAAAAAGTAAAGAATTGAGTAAAAATTTACAACATTTTAGTTTGTAGCAAGTATTTGCTCCTCAAACACTTAACACTTTTTTTCAAGCAATTAATTTTTTATTTATTTATTTTTGCACAAACTGGGCCTTTAGAGAACTCTAGAGACAAAGCAAGATGTTTAACCTCTGTAAGCTCCATCTTGAATACTACACCCACATCTTATCAATCAATCAACAGCTTTGTCATAAACCAAGTGCAGACCTAGATTTATCACATTCTTCAATAACTCATTGCGCTCTGATATAAATCACGATACCGAAGAAAAGTTGCGACTTTAATAAGTTATATAATTTCAAAACATTGGTACAGTACAGTCTTGTGTAGATATTTTTTTGAAAAAGATTCAGACTGGATTTTATTAATCATGAAGCTCCTCAAAGAGGGATTTTTTGCACAAATACAGTTGACACGGTGAGATCGAAGCATCCTGCCTCTTTTGTTACGCCAAACAGAAAGTTTCTCTTTGGGTTTGAAGTTATTTATTACACACACGCCTGTACAGAACCCACGCTCCTCTTATTCAGTGTAAAATCCATCATTCTACACGCTGAGAGTAATTGGATTTCAGATCTGATTAGCTGTTCACAATGGATCTCCATACCTATGCCAGCAGCCCAAGATTTATTGAGCTTGCAGAGGCACGGCAGAACTGAAAGGCTCCTTTTCTGACAGGCGCTGACATACAGTCAATTACTTTATGAGAAATGCTCGAGGTGGCACTTCCTTGAGGAAGAGAGTCTCGAGGGTTAATTCTCAAAGGACACAGTGCTCTTCCGTCCTAAAAGATGACGAAGGAAAACAGAGGGACTCTTCTTTTTTTTTTTTTAGTCTGCTATGGTTAAAAAAAGCCTCACATTTTTCATCGCTCCCACCCAGTGGTGTAGCAGAGAGTATGATATACAGTAGGACATATAACCACTTCTTTATCAGCCAGCACGTCACTCAGTGGTATTCTGGGAACATCCAGAATAGGGGCCGTGGTTTTCTATTGACATTTTTTCTATTTCTAGTTTGTGTGGTTGTCCATTTTGAAGAATTTTGTTAGAAATCTGAGCACCTGAAGTTAAAAAAACTAATTCAACCCTGAGCAGAAAGATGCGTTATGTCTTAGTAACTGAGACATTTGTGTGTGGGTAACAAACAATATCTAAAAAACTTGAAAAAAATAAAGATGGCTCAGCCAATGTAGGCGTCTTTATTTACAGTGCAAGGTGACCCTAATCCAAATATAAACAGTGCAGCCAAAAACCAACAATAACTTAAATGTAAAGAAAATAAATATGTACAAAAAAATCGCTTTAGCTTTCTGCAAAGTATCCACCCAGTCTGGATAAAACCATCTTAAAGGTGAGTACTAATTAAGAATATTCACTAAACATTACTTCTGGTATTTGCCAGCCTGATCTCCTGAGGAAACGTAAGTACTTTACGTTTTGTCAGTTTAGTGGCTAATTTGTACAAATTTGTACGAGTTTAGTTGTATGAAAATGTACGGTTTTAAAAAGGAGGCGTGACACCTAATTGTAATTGGGTGATGAGCAAATAGTACAAAATTGTATGAATTAAATAGTACAAATTCATGCGAATTAGCCACTAAAGCAAAAAGTTACGAATTGCTGTAAAATTGTGTTGGTACTTGCAAACATATCCGCTTCATTTGTATAACCAAACTCATTAGCACAAAAAAAATTTGTTGTTTTAAAAGGCACCTATTTTACCCCAATTACAAGATTTAAGATAAGCCTTTGGTATCTCCAGAATGTGTCTAAAATTTCAGCTCCAAATACCAATCAGATAATTTAGTATAGCCTTCAGAGTCTGCCTGTTTTGGTGTCTGAATTTATTGTACTGTAGCTGATTTGTAGCATGTGGCTTTCAATGCAAACAAGTTGCTTCCCCCGCCCATCGTTCCTGCTTGTGTGTCTGCTTCTCATCATGCTTTACATCAGATAAACAGCAGTCAGTGATAGGGACACACTTGGATGAAGCTGAAATACAGCTCATTAGTCCAAAATAGCAAGAATGTTTATTTCCTGTATTTGTGGTGGAGTTTATTCAAGCCTTTCTGAAATGATGAGTCTCACACAGATTTTGATTGCAGTACACACACACACACACACACACACACACACACACACACACACACACACACACACACACATTAGCGTTTACTGACACTATGGGCTGTGGTTATTATACTGGTTATGAATTATAGCGATTTTACTGTAATTATTGCAAACATACTTTTAAAATTTTTAATCTATAAAATTTACTTTTAAAAAATCACAGAGTTGTAACAAATATATTAATCCCAGTTTATTTGCAAAAAAAAATGTTCTGTGGACATGTGTATACTTATTGTTGAAGCATGGTGCCTGTCATTCAATTCGATGGGTAGGAAAATGGTGGGGCTCAGAATCAGAGATTTGGGTCCTATTTTAACTTAAGGAAATTTTAAAAAAAGAGACTTGTGTTTATATAACTCTAATATGACAGTGGACACACTATACATACAGACAGTCCTGTCCAAACAGCTTACAAAAGATGATTTTCATCATAGGTGCCTTTTAAATATTCACATGTCTTTTTATCCAATTACAATTCCAGTTACAAATTTGATTAAAATCATGGATTCATGTAGCTTTTTTTTTTTTTTTGCGAATAATTTTACTATTTTACTTATTGTAAGAAAAAAAATGGCTTTTACTTTATAATGTGGGCATTTCAAACGAGTTTATAGAATATGATTTATGCAGAAAAATTGTTGATGCATTTAATAAATGGGAGTGACAGTTATTATGACAGATAATTACCTGAAAAAAATATTGTAACTTTAAATATGTACACGGTAAAGGTAGATCAACATCTGTAAGGTGTCAATAATAACGATACAGAGATCATCAATCTCTTTAAACAAAACTAATTTTGATATGATCAAATCTGAGCTTTCAAGTAAAGGAATTAACCATCATTATTCAAGTACATACTGCATCATTACAAATAGTAAAGCTAAATGACTACATTACGCCCTATGGCAAAAACTATTTTAGATGAGGTGCTAGTGGCTGAGATGCATAAGAAAAGAAACCAAAAAGCCACTCTGGTGACATTCTTACATCCTTTTTATTTACAATCTTCTCACTGCTGCTATACAGCACTCATTTTCGCGTATGTTGTTATTCTGACCTGAAGTGACAACGTGAATGCATGGAGTGCACTTGTGCATCCCT